>NC_059466.1:50258467-50435967 GCF_905237065.1 Salmo salar | reverse complement strand
TACCTCAGAGAGGAAGCTATATACTGGGTCAGTGTTCAGCACCTCAGAGAGGAAGCTTTATACTGGGCCAGTGTTCAGTACCTCAGAGAGGAAGCTTTATACTGGGCCAGTGTTCAGTACCTCAGAGAGGAAGCTTTATACTGGGCCAGTGTTCAGTACCTCAGAGAGGAAGCTATATACTGGGTCAGTGTTCAGCACCTCAGAGAGGAAGCTTTATACTGGGCCAGTGTTCAGTACCTCAGAGAGGAAGCTTTATTCAGGGTCAGTGTTCAGTACCTCAGAGAGGAAGCTTTATACTGGGCCAGTGTTCAGTACCTCAGAGAGGAAGCTTTATACTGGGCCAGTTTTCAGTACCACAGAGGGGAAGCTTTATACTAGGTCACTGCCAGTACCACATTTACAATGTGCAGGGATACTGGAGTATTGAGGTATTT
This sequence comes from Salmo salar, assembly GCF_905237065.1. Classification (NCBI taxonomy): domain Eukaryota; kingdom Metazoa; phylum Chordata; class Actinopteri; order Salmoniformes; family Salmonidae; genus Salmo; species Salmo salar. The sequence continues at coordinate 50,435,533 of NC_059466.1, read as the reverse complement.
ATGGACATGTAGTCAGGGATACTGGAGAATTGAGGTAGATATGGACATGTAGTCAGGGCTACTGGAGTATTGAGGTAGATATGGACATGTAGTCAGGGATACTGGAGTATTGAGGTAGATATGGACATGTAGTCAGGGATACTGGAGTATTGAGGTAGATATGGACATGTAGTCAGGGATACTGGAGTATTGAGGTAGATATGGACATGTAGTCAGGGCTACTGGAGTATTGAGGTAGATATGGACATGTAGTCAGGGATACTGGAGTATTGAGGTAGATATGGACATGTAGTCAGGGCTACTGGAGTATTGAGGTAGATATGGACATGTAGTCAGGGATACTGGAGTATTGAGCTAGATATGGACATGTAGTCAGGGCTACTGGAGTATACAGGGATTTCTTGAAAGTGACTGGTAGCAGAAAATAATGACTGGTATATAAATAATAATAGTAATAATGATAATAGTAATAATATAAATAATAATAATGATAGTAACAATAATGAAAATAATAATAACAATATTATTATTAATAATAATGATGATAATAATAATAATGATGACAATAATAATGATAATATGAATAATAATATTGATAATGGTAATGATATGAATAATGATAATGATAACAATGATAATGATATGAATAATGATAATAATGATAATGATAATATGAATAAAAATATTGCTAATAATAATGATCATGATATGAATAATAATAATGATAATAATGAGCATATTAATAATAATAATGTTCATAATAGCGATAATGGTAATAATGATTATAATTATAATAATAAGTATTATTATAATAATGATAATAATAATAATAATGATAATAATTATAATAATAATAAGTATTATTATACTAATGACAATAATAATAACAATAATTATTATTATTATAATAATGATAATAATGCTAACAATAATGATAATGATAATAATAATGATAATAATGATAATAATATTGATAATAATGATAACTGTCACAGGGGTCGTTGAAGGGAGACCAAGACGCAGCGTGGATAGTGCTCATTCTTAATTCTTTAATGAAGACACTTTAACGAAAAACAACAAAACGACCAACGACAGTCCCGTCAGGTACACTTAGACTAAACGGAAACACAACTACCCACAAACCCCAAAGGAAAACAGGCTGCCTAAGTATGGCTTCCAATCAGAGACAACGAAAGACACCTGCCTCTGATTGGAAACCATACCCGGCCAAACATGGAAAAACAACACATAGAAATAGAAAACTAGAACACTCCCACATAGAAACAGAAAACCCCAAAACCCACACAAAACAACCCCCTGCCACGCCCTGACCATATTACAATGGCAAATTACCTTTTTTACCTGGTCAGGACGTGACAGATGATAATAATGATAATAATAATGATAATAATATTGATAATAATATTGATAATAATGATAACAATAATGATAATAATGATAATAATGATAACAATAATGATAATAATAATGATAATAATAATAATTATGATAATAATAATAATCAACAGTATGGCATCAGAATAAGTAGTGGGTTCATGTTAGTGTGTGAGTGTGTGGTGGTGAGTCTGTGGTGGTGTGTGTGTGTGGTGGTGAGTCTGGTGGTGTGTGTGTGTGTGTGTGTGTGCGAGTGTATGTGTCCGGGTGTTAGTGTGACTGTGTGTGTAAGTGTGTCAGTGTAGGTGTGTTTACACAGTGAGGGATGGAGGGAGGTATTCACATGTTTAGTTAACCATGCATTTACACTGCCTTCAGAAAGTATTCATACCCCTAGACTTATTCCACATTTTGTTATGTTACAGCCTGAGTTCAAAATGAATTTAAAAAATAATAATTCTCCCCAATCTACACCCATCAGTCAATACATGTTAGAATCACCTTTGGCAGCGATTACAGCTGTGAGTCTTTCTGGGTAAGTCTCTAAGAGTGATTACAGCTGTGAGGCTTTCTGGGTAAGTCTTTAAGAGCTTTGCACATCTGGATTGTACACTATCTGCACATTATTCTTAAAAAAAACGTCAAGCTCTGTCAAGTTGCTTGTTGATCGTTTCTAGACAGCCATTTTAAAGTTTTGCCATAGATTTTCAAGCAGAATTAAGTTCAAACTATAAGTAGGCCACTTAGGAACATTCACTGTCTTCTTGGTAAGCAAGATTTGGCCTTGTGTTTTAGGTTATTGTCCTAATGAAAGGTGAATTCATCTCCCAGTGTCTGGTGGAAACCAGGTGTTCCTCTAGGATTTTGCATATGCTTAGCTCCTTTCCGTATTTTTTTAAAATCCAAGAATACTCTCCAGTCCTTAACGATTACAAGCATACCCATAACATGATGCAGCCACCGCTATGCCTTAAAATATGGAAAGAGGTACTCAGTAATGTGTTGTGTTGTATTCATAACATTTTGTATTCAGGACAAAAAAGTGAATTGCTTTGCCACATTGTTTGCAGTATTACTTTAGTGCCTTGTTGCAAACAGGATGCATGTTTTGGAATGTTTTTATTCTGTACAGGCTTTTCACTCTGTCATTTAGGTTAGTATTATGGAGTAACTACAATGTTGTTGATCCATCCTCAGTTTTCTCCTATCACAGCCATTCAGCTCTGTAACTGTTTTAAAGTCACCATTGGCTTCATGGTGAAATCCCAGAGCGGTTTCCTTCCTCCCTGGCAACTGAGTTAGGAAGGATGCCTGTATCTTTGTAGTGACTGTGTGTATTGATATACCATCTAAAGTGTAATTAATAACTTCACCATGCTCAAATGGATATTCAGTATCTGCTTTAGATTTTTTTTTGACCCATCTACCAATAGGTGCCCTTCTTTGCGAGGCATTAAAAAAACCTCCCTGGTTGAATCTGTGTTTGAAATTCACTGCTCGACCTTACAGATAATTGTATATCTGGGGTACATGGATGAGGTAGTCATTCAAAAATCACGTTAAACACTATTATTGCACACAGAATGAGTCCATGCAATTTATGTTGGACTTGTTAAGCACATTTTTACTCCTGGACTTATTTAGGCTTGTCATAACAAAGGGGTTGAATACTTATTGACTCAGGACATTTCAGCTTTTAATTTTTTATACATTTCTATACTTTTCGAAAAACATAATTCGCTTATGGAGTAATGTGTTTAAACCAGTGGCAAAAAAATCGCAATATAATCCATTTAAGATTCAGGTTGTAACACAACAAAATGTGGAAAAAGTCAACGGGTGTGAATCAGTGGAGGCTCCCCAGAGGAGGAAGGGGAAGACCATCCTCCTCAGTAGATTTCTTAGAAATAGTGAAACATTGAAAAAGTTATCCTTTTTAGATAAAACTATGCTAAATATATTCACGTCACCAAATAATTGATTAAAACATACTGTTTTGCAATGAAGGTCTACAGGAGGGACTCTTGTGTGGCGCAGCGGTCTAAGGCGTCACTACAGACCCGGTTCGATCCCGGGCTGTATCAAAACCGGCCGTGAGCGGGAGTCCCATTGGCCCAGCGTAGTCCGGGTTAGAGGAGTGTTTGTTCGGGGTAGCCCGTCATTGTAAAATAAGAATTTGTTCTTAACTGACTTGCCTAGTTAAATAAAGGTTAAAAATAGCCTCAACAGCACTCTGTAGGGTAGAGCCACGGTGTTGCCGGAGGATAGCTAGCTTCCGTCCTCCTCTTGGTACATTGACTTCAATACAAAACCTAGGAGGCTCATGGTTCTTACCCCCCTCCATAGACTTACTCAGTAATTATGACAACTTCCGGAGGACATCTTCCAACCTATCAGAGCTCTTGCAGCATGAACTGACATGTTGTCCACCCAATCAAAGTATCAGAGAAATAACCTTGTACTGAAAGCATAAGCTACAGCTAGCTAGCACTGCAGTGCATAAAATGTGGTGAGTAGTTGACTCAGAGAGAGAGAAAGACAATAGTAGAACAGTTTAGAACAACTTAATTTCTTTAAAAATGAAGGAGAAGAAAAAGACATTTCTGTTTTATCTAGTAAATGCAGCTAGTTTAATTATTCAAACAGAGGGATGCTATGTTAGCTAGCGTGCTATGGCTATCCAACGCAACACTGGAACTCTTCCAAGTCAAGTTATAATTATTTAAACAGAGGGATGCTATGTTAGCTAGCGTGCTATGGCTATCCAACGCAACACTGGAACTCTTCCAAGTCAAGTTATAATTATTCAAACAGAGGGATGCTATGTTAGCTAGCGTGCTATGGCTATCCAACGCAACACTGGAACTCTTCCAAGTCAAGTTATAATTATTCAAACAGAGGGATGCTATGTTAGCTAGCGTGCTATGGCTATCCAACGCAACACTAGAACTCTTCCAAGTCAAGTTATAATTATTCAAACAGAAGGATGCTATGTTAGCTAGCGTGCTATGGCTATCCAACGCAACACTGGAACTCTTCCAAGTCAAGTTATAATTATTCAAACAGAAGGATGCTATGTTAGCTAGCGTGCTATGGCTATCCAACGCAACACTGGAACTCTTCCAAGTCAAGTTATAATTATTCAAACAGAAGGATGCTATGTTAGCTAGCGTGCTATGGCTATCCAACGCAACACTGGAACTCTTCCAAGTCAAGTTATAATTATTTAAACAGAGGGATGCTATGTTAGCTAGCGTGCTATGGCTATCCAACGCAACACTGGAACTCTTCCAAGTCAAGGTAAGCTTTTGGTTTTATTAGTTTAATGCCACCGGGGCCCGCCGGTGTAACTGCTAAACTGATTATACACGGTAACGTTACTGCATGATTGTAACGGGTTTACTAACGCATTTGTTCTATTAGCTATGTTGACTAGGACGTTACTTTAGCTAATATGGGGACAACGATGTAGGCTGTGTTTTTTTTTCCGCTTGGTCACACACAAAGCTTATGTGTTGTTCATTGAAGTCCACAAACAAACAGAAAAAGAGTGTTCCTATGAAAGTGAACTTGTTCCAATGGCACGTTGTGTTAGCTAATCCAAGTTTATCATTTTAAAATACTAATTGATCATTAGAAAATCCTTTTGCAATTTTGTTAGCACAGCTAAAAACTGTCGTCCTGATTAAAGAAGCAATAAAACTGGCCTTCTTTAGATTAGTTAAGTATCTGGAGCATCAGCATTTGTGGGATCGATTACAGGCTCAAAATGGCCAGAAACAAAGAACTTTCTTCTAAAACTCTATTCAGAATTGAAGGAATGATGGATGGCGCTAAATACAGGGAAATTCTTGAGGGAAACCTGTTTAAGTCTTCCAGAGATTTGAGACTGGGACAGAGATTCACCTTCCAGCAGGACAATGACCCTAAGCATACTGCTAATGCAACACTTGAGTGGTTTAAGGGGAAATATTTAAATGTCTTGGAATGGCCTTGTCAAAGCTCAGACCACAATCCAATTGAGAATCTGTGGTATGACTTAAAGATTGTTGTACACCAGCGGAACCCATCCAACTTCAAGGAGCTGGAGCAGTTTTGCCTTGAAGAATGGGCAAAAATCCCAGTGGTTAGATGTGCAAAGCTTATAGAGACATACCCCAAGAGACTTGCAGCTGTAATTGCTGCAAAAGGAGGCTCTACAAAGTATTGACTTTGGGGGGTGAATAGATATGCATGCTCAAGTTTTTAGTTTTTTTGTCTCATTTATTGTTTGTTTCACAATAAAAAAATATTTGTAATCTTCAAAGTGGTAGGCATGTTGTGTAAATCAAATGATACACCCCACCCCCCCCCAAAAAAAATCTATTTTAATTCCAGGTTGTAAGGCAACAAAATAGGAAAAATGCCAAGGGGGAGGTGAATACTTTCGCAAGCCACTGTATGCTTGCTTGTGGGTAGAGAAACTGTGGTCTAGGACTTTATCACAACTAGTGACGAAGGAGACGTGCTGATGGAAGTTGGGCATCACGTGTCTTAGTGATGCAAACATAAAATCCCTGTCAACCAGAAAAGCAGCCTCTGGGTGCATGGTTTCCTGCTTGTTTATAGCCTCGTATAGTTCGTCGTGCCAGCTTGTTGTTGTTGTCCTGAAGTGGAATATATTCAGCATGCGAAAACAGATGAAAGCTCTCTCGGGAGGTAAAAGGGTTGGCATTTGACCATCCATGTATTCCAAGACAGGTGAACAATAGGTTGAGACTTCCACTGCGTTAGAGTCAGAACAACATTTGTTGTTGATGAAGAGACATACCCCCTCCCCCTCTCTATTTCCCTAAAACCGATGTCTTGTCCGCTCTGTGAATTGAAAATCCATCGAGTTGGATAGCCATGGGGGGTTTGTTGCATCCGGTAAGCTAGCTTTGGATTGCTGTGTCTATCAGAGGTGCTTCTATCTTCCATACCCAGTCTGCCGGGGCTGTGTGCCTGACTGACTGTGTGTGTCTTGTCTGTTCACTACTGTGTGTGTTTCGGGGGGGTTTCAGACACCCATATGGAATGTGCCACTGACACAGAAGCTCAATTTTATGTGCAGCAAAATATGAATAGTTGTGAAATGTTTCAAATGTTAAATTAATTTAAATGAATGTAATTTTATAACTTACATTTTGGCTTTTAAACAGCCTTCTATAGTCTACATACTTTAAAATGGAAGAAACACACTCCATGACTGTCACGAGAATTTTCAATCCCAATGATAATAGCTAACAATTATTTAAGCTTTGACTAATTCCCGAGGTTTGTAAGACCCTGGGTTTAATAACAATTAGGCAAAGACTCAGCTTATGCAAAAGGTCCGTAAAGTTTATTCACGAGAACGTTTTAAAGTCCATAATACATGCCATTTTGTAACTCACTCCCTCCCTACTTACGCACATACCTACACACAAACAGTAGATAGCCTACGCACATACATACACACGAACAGTAGGTGGGATGTATCCTTCCCCATAGTTCTCACCACTGTTTATCACTACCAAGCTGGCAGTTCCCTCCTCCCGAGATTAGAGGAATCTTGACAGGACTCCCTGTCCTATCGTAAGTTTCTCAGAGTTCTAACCAGGTCAGGTCATACACAGGTTAATTGTTCTCTGTGTTTTTTTAGTCACACACACACACATTTCTACTTGTCTCGACCAAACCGTATTAGACTGAAGTTTATCATTCTAATTCATTATACATGTTACAGAATCTAATAATTACTAATAGTTACGTTTGTCTAATTATTCATTATATATTTAACATCATGTCATAATTACAGTTCAGGGTGAAACTCTTTAGTCATTACCTTTAAACATATAAATTCCCTTATCAATGATAATTACTTGGCACATTTAAAATGGCAGAAACTCACATGCATCATCCAGACATACAAAGGCACTAAACAAACATTCATTTTGGTAATTCTGTGTAAATAATTTTCAAATTATAGTAAAATAAATGTTTCCTTTTTGCTTTAGATACTTTGATTACATCCAAATATATTTCATTGCATCCGTTGTCCTTATTCTAGAAAGTGATATTATGGACCTGGGTTAAACCTATTTCTAAGTGCCAAACTAAGAGCCATCGTAGGTATACTATAGAAGTCTGTTTAAATGCCATTGTAGGTATACTATAGAAGTCTGTTTAAATGCCATTGTAGGTATACTATAGAAGTCTGTTTAAAAGCCATTGTAGGTATATTATAGAAGTCTGTTTAAAGGGATTCTCATGGAGAGTGTGTGTGTGTGTGTGTGTGTGTGTGTGTGTGTGTGTGTGTGTGTGTGTGTGTGTGTGTGTGTGTGTGTGTGTGTGTGTGTGTGTGTGTGTGTGTGTGTGTGTGTGTGTGTGTGTGTGATAACTCAATGTTATTAGGTCATGGATTGTTTTATTTTTTTTACCTATATGGGGGGGGGTTATGATGCATTTACATGGAGTTTATTTTCAAAGTAAGAGTGATTGAAGCCAATGAAAGCTTTATTTTTCAAATAAATTAACTGTTGTCTACGATGTAGAATGCAAATTCAGACATGTAGGATAATAATGTTGTTTGAGTACAATCAGTCAGTCAGTCAGTCCCCAACCCTGACCTTATGTTGTCTGTGTCTTGAACAGATAGATAGATAGATAGATAGATAGATAGATAGATAGATAGATAGATAGATAGATAGATAGATAGATAGATAGATAGATAGATAGATAGATAGATAGATAGATAGATAGATAGATAGATAGATAGATAGATAGATAGATAGATAGATAGATAGATAGATAGATAGATAGATAGATAGATAGATAGATAGATCTGTTTAACATTTAGGACGCACAATAGGACATATTTACATCTAGTAATTGGGATAAGTAATTTGTAATCTAGTAATTTGGTTTCATAGGATTTGTTAGAGCATGATCTTTTTTTGTTGTTGTTGCCATTCAACAGAGTTTGTTTGCCACATATCCTCCTTCAGACATAGCTCTACATCTTCTGCTAACAGATGATGCTTTTACAGCTTGGAATAAGTTTTAATTTTTTAGCTTGATTAGTGTTCAAGGCTGTTTTATATTGATTAGTGTTCAAGGCTGTTTTATATTGATTAGTGTTCAAGGCTGTTTTATATTGATTAGTGTTCAATGCTGTTTATATTGATTAGTGTTCAAGGCTGATTTATATTGATTAGTGTTCAAGGCTGATTTATATTGATTAGTGTTCAAGGCTGATTTATATTGATTAGTGTTCAAGGCTGATTTATATTGATTAGTGTTCAAGGCTGATTTATATTGATTAGTGTTCAAGGCTGTTTTATATTGATTAGTGTTCAAGGCTGATTTATATTGATTAGTGTTCAAGGCTGTTTTATATTGATTAGTGTTCAAGGCTGTTTTATATTGATTAGTGTTCAAGGCTGATTTATATTGATTAGTGTTCAAGGCTGATTTATATTGATTAGTGTTCAAGGCTGATTTATATTGATTAGTGTTCAAGGCTGATTTATATTGATTAGTGTTCAAGGCTGATTTATATTGATTAGTGTTCAAGGCTGTTTTATATTGATTAGTGTTCAAGGCTGTTTTATATTGATTAGTGTTCAAGGCTGATTTATATTGATTAGTGTTCAAGGCTGATTTATATTGATTAGTGTTCAAGGCTGTTTTATATTGATTAGTGTTCAAGGCTGTTTTATATTGATTAGTGTTCAAGGCTGATTTATATTGATTAGTGTTCAAGGCTGATTTATATTGATTAGTGTTCAAGGCTGTTTTATATTGATTAGTGTTCAAGGCTGATTTATATTGATTAGTGTTCAAGGCTGATTTATATTGATTAGTGTTCAAGGCTGTTTTATATTGAGGTACAGAGTTAATATAGTTTTATATTGAGGTACAGAGTTAATATAGTTTAATATTGAGGTACAGAGTTAATATAGTTTTATATTGAGGTACAGAGTTAATATAGTTTTATATTGAGGTACATAGTTAATATAGTTTTATATTGAGGTACAGAGTTAATATAGTTTTATACTGAGGTACAGAGTTAATATAGTGTTATATTGAGGTACAGAGTTAATATAGCTTCTGAGCTACAATTAGCAGAAGAACTGAGACTGCTGGAGGTTAAATTCAGTTTGGAGTTGTTGGAAGGATTTCAATACCCCATTATCAAACAGACCATTCATCTTGAGAATACCAGCATCATTCCAACTTTGAAAGCCCATATACAGACAGGATGGTACAAAGTCAGGATTATTCACAATTGGTGACAGAGAAGAATGGCAATTCTGTATTCCAAAATGCTTCCGTACTCGATTCCAAGATTTCAGGGTGTTTTTAATGATAAGATTCTCCTTTAAACCCTTAATTGCATTTACATTACAAATAAATGGTAGGTCAACGAACGAGACTTATTTGGAACCAATTGCCTGCAGATCTAAGAAGGAGGAGTTATCATCATTCTTTATCCAATCAACAATAGACCTCATTTGTGAGGCCCAATGGTAATATATGAAATTAGGTAGTGCTAATCCTCCTCTTTGTACAGGCAACTGTCATTTTTGGAGTTTAAATCTAGGATGCTTATTCTTCCACACAAACTTACGAATCAAACCATGTAGCATTCAAAAAAAAAAAAAAGTTCTTGAAAACAGGGATGGGGTTGGGCAACATTTGCAGTGGATAGAGCATTCTGGGAAGTACATTCATTTTAATAATGCCAATTATTCCAAGCATTGAGATTGGTAGAGGGGAACCAACTTTGAAGGTATTTCTTAATAGTTTTAAACACATGATTGATATTAATTTTCAATAGCTCATCAAAAGAAAAATAAAAATAAATCCCAGGTATTTGAACGCCCTGTGTGACAGCTGGAACGGAACATGTGCTAAATCATCCGCGTTTCTTTATTTTCCAAGTGGGAGAGCCATTGGTTTCCCAAAATTAATCTTATAACCAGAAAAGTAACTGAAGTCATTAAATATCTGAATGAGCATTGGGGACAGAGGATAAACTCTGCTTGTTTCATAACCAAAGCAAATAAGAGGGGAGATTGAGGACACCCTTGTTTTGTACCTCTAGCCTACGAGGAAGGGATGCAATACCGTGCCGTTTATAGGAACACCTGCTTGAGGGGCTGAGTAAATAAGTCTGACCCCCAGTCAGTGAGTGCCTCTCCAAAAGACAATTGTTGCAGTCTTAAGAAGATGGTACCACTCAATTCTATCAAATGTTTTTTTTTGTCACCACTAGAGTCACTAATGCCACTAATGTCACCACTAGAGCACCGCCTTTCTTTGACTTTAGCATACTGCAGTACTTCTAACAATCTCCTGACAGAGTAGGACTGCCTATTTTGCACAAATCAGTTGGGTCTGGAACCACAATAGTGGGTATATAATAGGATTTAGCCTCAAAGTTAATAACGAAACATTGTCATCATTATCAATCACCTGAAGAAATATCTGCAGCAGGACTCTGATAGTACAGACTTATTACATTGCCAATTGAACCTCTGGGGGTTTGGATTGGAAATAAGGAAGCTGGAATGAAACTGGGGCGGGATTGGAGATATGGATAGACCCAATAGTACATTTCTGAACTAAATCAGTGGTGATCCTGGGAACCAGGAAACAAGTCAACCCTGCAGTATGATTTATGCAGATTAGAATAACGTGTATCATTTCTATTGGCAGGATTGAAAAGCCTCCACACATCCGTTAGACCAATCCCATCTAACATCTGGTGTATAGCTTTTGACCTAGAGTCTATCTTTAGTGTAGTAGGCTTTGGTAGCTTGTCAAGATTCACATCGAGCACGGCATTCCAATCACCACCAATAACAGCTATACTCCAAAACCAGATTTGTTATTCTGGTGAAAAAGAGCTGTAGAATGTTGCTCTCTCACCATAAAGAGAGCCATGTAGGAAAACCTAGCAGCCTCATAATAATCAACTTTTAAATTATTTATTTAATTTGATTTATTTAACCTTTATTTAAGTAGGCAAGCCAGTTAAGAACAAAGTCTTATTTACAATGACGGAGTACACCGGCCAAACCCGGATGACGTTGGGCCAATTGTGCGCCGCCCTATGGGACTCCCAATCACGGCTGGTTGTGATACAGCCTGGATAGAATACCTTTAAGAGGCAAAGGGTCTAGGATCAGGTCCCCCTTGTTATTAATTAGGACGTTAAGGGGCAACACTGACCCTAGATCAGCATTATTACTCTGAGACACTTTGTGAATACAGGCTCTGATTAAGTTCTAGATTCCCCTAGTTGTATTTATTATTTTGTTCTGGTCTTTTGGTTTTGGCTAGATGGGGTACAGCTAAAGACAGAAGTGACTTTAGCTCAATTTCTACAGTTGTCCCCGAAGCGACTGGAGCCATGCAACTTTTGGTCAGTCGTTGTATTCCATCTAGCCAAAACTGCGCCGCCCTATGGGACTCCCAATCACGGCCCGGTTGTGATACAGCCTGGATAGAATATCTTTTAAGAGGCAGATTCTTGTGAATTTGTAAGTCTCTCTATTTTGGTTATTATAGGAGGCAGAGAACATAATCTTTCTTAAATGTCCGATGTTCCACATCTGTAAAATGGATCCCTTGGAGAATCGCTTTAAGCACCTTTTTCTTCTTTAGAAATGAAATAATGTTATTTTTTATTTTTTTTTACAGGAGAAAGGCTCCCTTTTATGTTCGAAGAGTACTCTGTAATACTAGCCATCTAGATATGCAATAATTTAATACATATTGAACTCTGTATTCCCATTTTATTTTATCCATCTGATAGGAGTATGTACGTTTCACCAACATTTCCAGGGATATGTACTATATATTGTCTAATTGTCACAATACAAACACTACAATTACAACCAACATAAAATACATTTTTTTAAATAAATAAATACAAACTTCAGTATGTGGTAAAAGAAAGGGAGACTATTGCTTACATTAGGTGATACATTGCTTCGTGTTTGTTCTTAAGACGCTGCTCTGCCCCAAACCTTTCCAACGGAACCTCACTCTCTCTTGGTAGACACATATGCTATCGTCTGTCATTTTATCTGCTCACGCACAGAGATCAAACTATTTCCAACTCTATGTGTTCACCTCTCTGGTCACTCTAGATTCTCCATTCACAGTTAACCTTATAACGGGTCGATGCTAGGGAGGATCCTTTGGATGGCCCAATCCCACCTACGTAGCATCAACCTAGCATCAACCTAGCATCAACCATATGGCTAGCCTTCATATTAATGTTATTGTGTCTTTTGAAGTCTAGCCATAGGCCTATCGGGGCCAAGTCATAGCTCACATATATCACTCTGTTTTCTGGTGTGTTTTTTTTCTTCTGAGCAAGTACTTTTTCTAGGGCTCATTTGTTTTGTTCTTTTGATCACTTCTGGGCCGGTTGTCACAAAGGGTCTAGGATCTGGTCCCCCTTGTTATTAATTAGGACGTTAAGGGGCAACACTGATCCTAGATCAGCATTATTACTCTGAGACACTTTGTGAATACAGGCTCTGATTAAGTTCTAGATTCCCCTAGTTGTATTTATTATTTTGTTCTGGTCTTTTGGTTTTGGCTAGATGGGGTACAGCTACAGACAGAAGTGACTTTAGCTCAATTTCTACAGTTGTCCCCGAAGCGACTGGAGCCATGCAACTTTTGGTCAGTCGTTGTATTCCATCTAGCCAAAACCTGGCGGGTTTTTTCTGTGTCACTCTTCTTACTTGCTGTGCTTCCTGTTTCAGACTCACACTTCCAGGCCTTCACGGGCTGATCTGATTGGCCGTTGCCCGTCTGACCCCTGACCTCTGAGCCTGAGGTAAAGCCCAAACAAAACAGTCTCCTCCTCCATCATCAGCTCCTCCCACCTTCACTGTTGCGTCATCCAACCCTTCATCCCATCCTGCCCCCCGTCACCCCTAGAACACCACTAAACTCTGGGTCCAACCAGCAGCCCATCTGTTTACTCTCCAAACCACAACCTACCCTGTGTTTTGCCCTCCAATACTCCCCGTAGTAGAAGACCTGAGTAGTAGACCTCTGGTTATCACAAGAGAACATAGAGGATATAGAAGAGAACGTACAACTTCTTTTTGTTGTTGCTATGTTTACAGTAGGATGTATGGAAGTTAATATAACCTATTCAATAGTGAGAATGGGTGAAACTTGGAGAGGGAGGCAGGATGAACAGATTGGGGGTAGATGTAAGGGGAGGTTTGATTACAGGATAGATAGTAGCTAGTTAACCCAGGATGAACAGGATAGCTAGTAGCTAGTTAACCCAGGATGAACAGGATAGCTAGTAGCTAGTTAACCCAAGATGAACAGGATAGCTAGTAACTAGTTAACCCAGGATAGCTAGTAGCTAGTTAACCCAGGATGAACAGGATTGCTGGTAACTAGTTAACCCAGGATGAACAGGATAGCTAGTAGCTAGTTAACCCAGGATGAACAGGATAGCTTGTAACTAGTTAACCCAGGATGAACAGGATAGCTAGTAGCTAGTTAACCCAAGATGAACAGGATAGCTAGTAACTAGTTAACCCAGGATAGCTAGTAGCTAGTTAACCCAGGATGAACAGGATTTCTGGTAACTAGTTAACCCAGGATGAACAGGATAGCTAGTAGCTAGTTAACCCAGGATGAACAGGATAGCTAGTAACTAGTTAACCCAGGTTGAACAGGATAGCTAGTAACTAGTTAACCCAGGATGAACAGGATAGTTAGTAGCTAATTAACCCAGGATGAACAGGATAGCTAGTAGCTAGTTAACCCAGGATGAACAGGATAGCTAGTAGCTAGTTAACCCAGGATGAACAGGATAGCTAGTAGCTAGTTAACCCAAGATGAACAGGATAGCTAGTAACTAGTTAACCCAGGATAGCTAGTAGCTAGTTAACCCAGGATGAACAGGATTGCTGGTAACTAGTTAACCCAGGATGAACAGGATAGCTAGTAGCTAGTTAACCCAGGATGAACAGGATAGCTTGTAACTAGTTAACCCAGGATGAACAGGATAGCTAGTAGCTAGTTAACCCAAGATGAACAGGATAGCTAGTAACTAGTTAACCCAGGATAGCTAGTAGCTAGTTAACCCAGGATGAACAGGATTTCTGGTAACTAGTTAACCCAGGATGAACAGGATAGCTAGTAGCTAGTTAACCCAGGATGAACAGGATAGCTAGTAACTAGTTAACCCAGGTTGAACAGGATAGCTAGTAACTAGTTAACCCAGGATGAACAGGATAGTTAGTAGCTAATTAACCCAGGATGAACAGGATATCTAGTAGCTAGTTAACCCAGGATGAACAGGATATCTAGTAGCTAGTTAACCCAGGATGAACAGGATATCTAGTAGCTAGTTAACCCAGGATGAACAGGATATCTAGTAGCTAGTTAACCGAGGATGAACAGGATAGCTACTAGCTAGTTAACCCAGGATGAACAGGATAGTTAGTAGCTAGTTAACCCAAGATGAACAGATTGGGATAGATACGTATAGATGTGGACTAGAGAGAGGTGTGCTGTAACTCCCCAGCAGCCTTTGCTGTGGCTCTAATGATGCGTCCCATATCCGTTTGCTCCCAACAGGTCATGGGGTCAAATCTCCCAATGGTGCACCTTGTCTCTCAGCCCACCCCCTTCGGCTTACTGTTGTCTCTCAGCCCACCCCCTCTGGCTTACTGTTGTCTCTCAGCCCGCCCCCTTCGGCTTACTGTTGTCTCTCAGCCCACCCCCTCTGGCTTACTGTACCGACTGATCAACACTTTTCAAAGTTTTATTTGAAAAAGAAAAGTAAACTGATAAAATCAAATGTATGTACTATGTATGTGTGAGTGTGTGTGTGTGTATATAGCTAAATGAAAGACTCTTTGTAAAGTATTTTCAACCATAAGTAAACTCATCCACATTAAATAATTAGCATTATAACGTGTCTTATAAGAGAAGTGTCCTGGAAAGCATTTTAAACCATGACTACATGTTTCAATACCATGGAAATGTATGATAATAAAGTTATCTATATATGAATTGAAAGTTGATCAATTTACAACACCACCTTGAATGTTAGCCTGGTTGTACCAGACTGAACCTTTACACTGAGCACCCCCCTCACATCAACAACAAAACATGAAGGTATTACATATGAAAACACATGATTATTTCTCCACTTCCAGCTACATCTGTTCTCCCATCCAGGGAACAACCAAGACCAACCCTGCTTAGCTTCAGAGGTAAACCAGCAGTGGGATGCAGGGTGCTATGTTGCTGGAGTCAACCTGCTAAAACTTGCAATTGGAGAAAAGGCAGCGTAAGCAAAGGCCAGGGTAACATTAGCAAAGGCCAGGGTAACATTACCAAAGGCCAGGGTAACATTACCAAAGGCCAGGGTAACATTACCAAAGACCAGGGTAACATTACCAAAGGCCAGGGTAACATTACCAAAGGCCAGGGTAACATTACCAAAGTCCAGGGTAACATAACCAAAGACTAGGGTAACATTACCAAAGACCAGGGTAACATTACCAAAGACCAGGGTAACATTACCAAAGGCCAGGATCTCCCCACCACCGTTTCAGTAAATAGCTGAGGGATGCAGCTGGACAAATCCATAGATTATGCTATGAATGAGAGGACTGACCATTCATGAGATCAAAATGTATAGTTTTAACTCTGTTTTTAGGCTTTACAGTGTTTGTTTTCATCTATGTTTTTACAAACATTGGAATAATGTGGAGTTTCTTACATGTGAAACTGCAAATGGGATTTTCACAACGTGATTTGTTTTTCACATGAAACTGAGATTCTCACGTGAAAGTTTTTAACATGTGAAACTGCAAATATCACATGTGAAACTGCAATTCACATGTTATTCTCCTCACATGTGAAAAGGTGGTGTTAACATGTGAACTCAACATTTAATTAGTGCCGTGTATTCATGGATGACAAAAAAACGGACAAAACCCCCCCCCCATAATAATAAAAAATATGTATATTTCGTCTCTTTGTGTTTCATAATATCTCACAGGAGAAAGCATCCCAGCCAGCGAAACAGTTCCCCTCTGTCTCTCTACGTGTAGACCATCTATCTGATGCTGTCTGGTCCAAACGAGTAGGACATTGTTGCCGCCCGTAGCTTGGAAGGCAAAGGGAAGCCTCCCTTGACAAAGAAAGTATCCAAAATTAGCCAATCAGCGTTGAGCTAAACTGAGCGAACTCAACTGTGAATGGTCCTGGCGCACGAAAACAAGTGCAATTATCACAACACATAAGTTGTTATATGGTTGTAGTTGTTATATGGTTGTAGTATAGGGGGAGTGGGATTGCCTTCCCCAGTGATTTTACCCACGCACTGCTACTGAATGAAATACATGTGCAAATATAGTTTCACATGTGAAATTTAAGCTTAACATGTGAAAATAGCTATTTCAGATAGGAATCTGCAAATGTGACATGTTTTCTTTGTGAGGGCCCCCCACTGGTTGATTTAACGTTGTTTCTACGTCATTTAACAACAACTGTGATTCAGTGTGATTCGATGTGATTCAACTGAATAAACGTGAAAAGGGAAAGGGGGGATAGCTAGTCATTTTGTACAACTGAATGCTTTCAACTGAAATGTGTCATTCTGCATTTAACCCAACCCCTCCGGATCAGAGAGATGCGAGAAAACTGATTGGATTTGCAAAAAGTCATCAACGTACAGGAATTTGAGGAACTTTTGTCGATTTTACTCCGAATTCACGTTAGTTTGGCAACTCCACCAAATGTGAATCAAAACTAGATGTTGAAGTGACGTCTGTGGCCAGCGGGACAGCTTTCAGTAGACATTGGTTCCTAATGGTTACCTGTCAGTATTATGGGATGTAGACATTGGTTCCTAATGGTTACCTGTCAGTATTATGGGATGTAGACATTGGTTCCTAATGGTTACCTGTCAGTATTATGGGATGTAGACATTGGTTCCTAATGGTTACCTGTCAGTATTATGGGATGTAGACATTGGTTCCTAATGGTTACCTGTCAGTATTATGGGATGTAGACATTGGTTCCTAATGGTTACCTGTCAGTATTATGGGATGTAGACATTGGTTCCTAATGGTTACTAGTCAGTATTACAGGATGTAGGGATGTAGACATTGGTTCCTAATGGTTACCTGTCAGTATTATGGGATGTAGGGATGTAGACATTGGTTCCTAATGGTTACCTGTCAGTATTATGGGATGTAGGGATGTAGACATTGGTTCCTAATGGTTACCTGTCAGTATTATGGGATGTAGACAGTGGTTCCTAATGGTTACCTGTCAGTATTATGGGATGTAGACATTGGTTCCTAATGGTTACCTGTCAGTATTATGGGATGTAGACATTGGTTCCTAATGGTTACCTGTCAGTATTATGGGATGTAGACATTGGTTCCTAATGGTTACTAGTCAGTATTACAGGATGTAGGGATGTAGACATTGGTTCCTAATGGTTACCTGTCAGTATTATGGGATGTAGACATTGGTTCCTAATGGTTACCTGTCAGTATTATGGGATGTAGACATTGGTTCCTAATGGTTACTAGTCAGTATTACAGGATGTAGACATTGGTTCCTAATGGTTACCTGTCAGTATTATGGGATGTAGACATTGGTTCCTAATGGTTACCTGCCAGTATTACGGGATGTAGACATTGGTTCCTAATGGTTACCTGTCAGTATTATGACATGTAGGGATGTAGACATTGGTTCCTAATTATGGGATGTGAATGGAAAAGAACACAGTCTGACCACTTTATGCTGTTGCACCACATCACAATAGAGATTTAATTACATACATTGAGTGAAAAATATTTTTATAGTTGTTTTCTATGTGTTTGCTACATTAATAAACATATAAGAAATTATTAGGTGAATGATTTACAAGAATCACAGAGGTTTTACAGTAACACCGAAGACACTAATTGATATGATTCAGATGTGAGTGATTAGGTAGTCAGTGTACAGTAGTAGTTCCATTACAAAATGAATAGAAATAAATCATTGGGTTTAGAATTAAAGTCAGAGGCATAAACCAGCTCCTTAGAGAAACTGGTGTACTGTATGATACACTAGGGTTTAGTTACAGTTTAATAACAGACAATCATGTTAGAGGTATACGCCAGTCCCTTAGAGAAACTGGTGTACTGTATGATACACTAGGGTTAGAGGTATAAACCAGTCCCTTAGAGAAACTGGTGTACTGTATGATACACTAGGGTTAGAGGTATACGCCAGTCCCTTAGAGAAACTGGTGTACTGTATGATACACTAGGGTTAGAGGTATACGCCAGTCCCTTAGAGAAACTGGTGTACTGTATGATACACTAGGGTTAGAGGTATACGCCAGTCCCTTAGAGAAACTGGTGTACTGTATGATACACTAGGGTTAGAGGTATACGCCAGTCCCTTAGAGAAACTGGTGTACTGTATGATACACTAGGGTTAGAGGTATAAACCAGCTCCTTAGAGAAACTGGTGTACTGTATGATACACTAGGGTTAGAGGTATACGCCAGTCCCTTAGAGAAACTGGTGTACTGTATGATACACTAGGGTTAGAGGTATAAACCAGCTCCTTAGAGAAACTGGTGTACTGTATGATACACTAGGGTTAGAGGTATACGCCAGTCCCTTAGAGAAACTGGTGTACTGTATGATACACTAGGGTTAGAGGTATAAACCAGTCCCTTAGAGAAACTGGTGTACTGTATGATACACTAGGGTTAGAGGTATAAACCAGTCCCTTAGAGAAACTGGTGTACTGTATGATACACTAGGGTTAGAGGTATACGCCAGTCCCTTAGAGAAACTGGTGTACTGTATGATACACTAGGGTTAGAGGTATACGCCAGTCCCTTAGAGAAACTGGTGTACTGTATGATACACTAGGGTTAGAGGTATAAACCAGTCCCTTAGAGAAACTGGTGTACTGTATGATACACTAGGGTTAGAGGTATAAACCAGTCCCTTAGAGAAACTGGTGTACTGTATGATACACTAGGGTTAGAGGTATACGCCAGTCCCTTAGAGAAACTGGTGTACTGTATGATACACTAGGGTTAGAGGTATACGCCAGTCCCTTAGAGAAACTGGTGTACTGTATGATACACTAGGGTTAGAGGTATACGCCAGTCCCTTAGAGAAACTGGTGTACTGTATGATACGCTAGGGTTAGAGGTATACGCCAGTCCCTTAGAGAAACTGGTGTACTGTATGATACACTAGGGTTAGAGGTATAAACCAGTCCCTTAGAGAAACTGGTGTACTGTATGATACACTAGGGTTAGAGGTATACGCCAGTCCCTTAGAGAAACTGGTGTACTGTATGATACACTAGGGTTAGAGGTATACGCCAGTCCCTTAGAGAAACTGGTGTACTGTATGATACACTAGGGTTAGAGGTATAAACCAGCTCCTTAGAGAAACTGGTGTACTGTATGATACACTAGTATGTCCCTCACTTCATCCTCACCATAGTCAGGGTCTCTGTCTTCTTGCATAAACAAGCCATGGGCCTCATGCTGTTAAGTTATATGGATGGATACCTTCTAGAGTACAATGTGGTTTTAAACAACATCTCCATGACAACAGAACAGGAGGGATCCTGGTAATACAACATCTCCATGACAACAGAACAGGAGAGTTCGTGGTAATACAACATCTCCATGACAACAGAACAGGAGAGTTCATGGTAATACAAAATCTCCATGACAACAGAACAGGAGGGATCCTGGTAATACAACATCTCCATGACAACAGAACAGGAGGGATCATGGTAACACAACATCTCCATGACAACAGAACAGGAGAGTTCGTGGTAATACAACATCTCCATGACAACAGAACAGGAGAGTTCGTGGTAATACAACATCTCCATGACAACAGAACAGGAGAGTTCGTGGTAATACAACATCTCCATGACAACAGAACAGGAGGGATCATGGTAACACAACATCTCCATGACAATAGAACAGGAGGGATCGTGGTAATACACCATCTCCATGACAACAGAACAGGAGGGATCATGGTAACACAACATCTCCATGACAATAGAACAGGAGGGATCGTGGTAATACACCATCTCCATGACAACAGAACAGGAGGGATCATGGTAATTGTAATATCTCTAGTGAGACATGTCTGAGACTGAGAATCAGAGTGAGAAAGGAGAAATGTTACAGAATCAAGTCACAGTATTTTAAGACCAGATCTCAATCTAAAATCCAATAACAAGACCCTGTGAAGGGGTCCTACTGTACATTTAAAGTGTTGTCTGATCTGAATAATCAACAGGATTTATTAAAACCTCATTTAATTTCATTATTAATGCATAATAATAGTAGCCTGGTCTCAGATCTGTTTGTTCGGTCTCGCTGACTCCTATGGTCATTGGTGTAGTAGTAATGGACTCTGGGAAATGTAGTTCCTCCCTGGTTGTGTGTCTGGATGTAGACGAAGGGTTAATAATGGCCATAGAAATAGAATTACTAGATCGTCAACAGCCCCTCAGACCACAGCAGTGTGACTGGTACAATGATGGGGGACACTCAATATGGCCGTCATTGGTATGATGATGCATAACTTTCATGGTAATTGTAGTTGTACGGTGGTAGAGGTGGTAGACACATGGTTCACTGTGGCAGAGCTTTCAGGATGACATTGACCTCTTCTGCCACGGCGGTCAGGGCAAACTCAAACTGGTCCTGAGAGGGAGACAGAAAGGGAGGGAGACTGTCAGAGATACACACACACACGCGCACGCACGCACGCACACCACACACACACGCACGCGCACGCACGCACGCACACCACACACACACTCACACGCACGCGCGCACGCACACCACACACGCACGCACGCGCACGCACGCACGCACGCACGCACGCACACCACACACACACACACGCGCACACACGCACGCACGAACCACACACACACTCACGACGACACAACACGCACGCGCACGCACGCACGCCGACACCACACACACACACACACTCACGCGCACGCACGCACGCGACACACACACACACTCACACGCACGCGCACGCACGCACGCACGCACACACACACACACACGCACGCACACACACGCACACACTCGCACGCACACACCACACGCACACACACACACACACACACACACACACACACACACACACACACACGCACGCACACACACACACACACACACACACGCGCGCACCACACACACACACTCACACGCGCGCACGCACGCACGCACACCACACACACACACACACACACACACACACACACACACACACTCACACACACACACACACACACACACACACACACACTCACACACCACACACACACACCACACACACACACACTCACGCGCGCGCACGCACGCACACCACACACACACACGCACGCACACACGCACACACACACACACGCAGCGCACGCACGCACACACACACACACACACACACTCACACGCACGCACGCACACACACCACACGCACACACACACACACACACACACACACACACACACACACACACACACACACACACACACACACAGATAGACAGATCATGCTGGTGCCATGAGACATGTAGTTGAGAAGGCCATACCTTGGTGCGGACTAAGTTCGGTCTCTGATCCCGAATGTGTTCCAATGTTGCAGCAATGTCAATCTCCTTCACGCCTAGAAACACACAGTACGCATGACGACATGGGGGGGGGGGGGTTAATCTCATTTCACTAACAAGGAGTTACTGACTCGCAATACTGTATAGATGTCTATCTAGTGATATAAAACTACAAGGCCAAACAAATCAAAGATGTCTGACAAGATCAAGATGTCTGACTCACCCTTAGCCATGCGATTGAGGACCATGTCAATAAGGATGTAGGTTCCAGTTCTGCCAGTGCCGTCACTGTACGAGACAGGAAATTACCTCATCAAATCACACAGCAAGTCATAAAGACTGTAGAAATGGAATCGATAGGACGGGTGTCCCTATTCAATGATGGCGTAATGGGTGGGATTGGCAGCCATTGCGAGTGGACCCATGAGGTTTTCCAGTTAAATTGTCAGGGTTAGAGGTTCCAAGACCTTTTAAAACAATTTTTTTTTTTTATCACCAACATTTGATTTCATCTAATTGTAACATTCTGTCATAAAGCGCACATTTTAAACTTTTCCAATATCAAAGAGGTTAAAGAAAAAAAAATATATATATATTTTAAGTGCCTATTAAGTGTAAAATAAAGTAAGAGTTGACTGTAATTTCATATTAAATCAGCCAAAAACCAAAAATCCCCTCGTGACAGAGGGGATTGGAAGCTTGTGTCTAATTGGGAATGGCAATTGAATCAAATCAAATGTATTTATATAGCCCTTCTTACATCAGCTGATGTCTCAAAGTGCTGTACAGAAACCCCAGCCTAAAACACCCAAACAGCAAGCAATGCAGGTGTAGAAGCACAGGTGGCTAGGAAAAACTCCCTAGAGTTTGGCCTTTCTAGGGAGTTTTTCCTAGCCACCCCTCATAGCCTGGTTCCTCTCTAGGTTTCTTCCTAGGTTTTGGCCTTTCTAGGGAGTTTTTCCTAGCCACCCCTCATAGCCTGGTTCCTCTCTAGGTTTCTTCCTAGGTTCTGGCCTTTCTAGGGAGTTTTTCCTAGCCACCGTGCTTCTACACCTGCATTGTTTGCTGTTTGGGGGTTTTAGGCTGGGTTTCTGTACAGCACTTTGAGATATCAGCTGATGTAAGAAGGGCTATATAAATAAATTTGATCTTAAAATGTTGGACAGACATAAATTAATCAGCAAATCACATGAAATAAATCCTAATAATCTTCATAAATTACTTTGTCAAAGCAACAAAATAACTAGGGCTTTACAATGATGACAACTTTTGAGAAATGATGGGCTTTAAGTGGGTTAAAATCTTCTTAGAAGTCACAGAGGGTGCACGGAGGGACTTGTCAAAATGATGATTTTTTTTTGGCACTTTAGCAAGTCTTTATTCATATTTAAAATCAGATGTATTGAATTGTCCTTGTGGTCTATATTAAAGGGCCCTTCATTTAATATAACATGTTTTTTTATTTTTTTATTCAATATTGTTGAACAATTTCTACTTAAAAGTCTGTTCTACCTGTTTGTGCTGTACGGCCAACTTCTACGGCCCTTTGACGATGAAAACACTGAGCTAGGTTTACCTGCAGTGGACGATGATGGGGCAGGATCGACCTCTGTAGCACTTATTCACCTTCCTGTTGGAGGGAGACAAGAGGAGAGGAAGGGAGGAAGGGAGAGAGAGAGTGAGGGATGGGGTGGGAGAGAGGGAGGGGTGGGTGGGTGGGAGAGAGGGAGAGGCATGGAGGGAGGGAGGGGTGGGTGGGTGGGTGGGTGGGTGAGAGGGAGGGAGGGAGGGAGAGTGAGGCATGGAGGGAGGAGGGATGGAGAGTATATCATAAAATATAATTTTAGCTGACAAGTTTAAATTGGTTACTGCATACAAGTACTGTGTTACATTTCTACTGTACTGATCTTTTAAACCATGCACAGAAAAACATCATTCCTAACTCTGCCTGCCTAAATGATAACAATTAAAGTTAGTTAAAACACATTAGTCTTTGAGGTTGAGGTTAGAGAAACTCAACCCTTCAGTGGAACGGACAGAAAGTGAGGGAGGAGTAGAGGAGGGAAGGAAGAAAAGAAGGAAGGAAGGATGGATGGAAGGAAGGAAGGAAGGAGGAAGGAAGGAAGGAAGGAAGGGAAGGAAGGAAGGAAGGAAGAAAGGGGGAGGAGACTGATGGACTATCCGGCCAGTGTCGACTCCTGCTGCATTCACACCTGCCAATAATCATTTTTGTGACTATGCAACTGGAACCAGACTACTAGCTGCAAATCACAAAAATGACACTGGGAGATGTGGGAACCCCAAGGGCCTATAGCTGACCACCGTCACTGAGAGAGAGAGAGAGAGAGAGAGAGAGAGAGAGAGAGAGGGAGGGAGGGAGAGAGAGAGAGAGAGAGAGAGAGAGGGAGGGAGGGAGAGAGAGAGAGAGAGGGAGGGAGGGATATAGAGGGATGGTCTTGGAACGAAAGATGGCTAGAGGAAGAGAGGGACAACTAAAAATGAATGCAAATATACTGTACACGGGTTTCATTAATCATGTCAGGGTCAAGGGTCAAGGAGGCTAAGCCATACAGGACCCTATATGGTGCATCACACGTCACACTGTTTGCTTAGCGAGTACCGCTTCCTCCTGGATTCGGCTCATACCCGAAGCTCTAACCCAGAACCCTCTGCATCGCAAACAGACATGACCACCCTCCCGAAGCTTCTTAACACCTGAGGCTGAGGAGTGAGTTTCACAGACCCCCCATCTGCTACTAGGTTACAGCTACAGTATCATACATAGGAGAACCAGGAAGACAGGGCCACATAGACCGGATAGGTGCAGTGAAATATATTGTTTTACAGTGAGTGAAATATATTGTCACATAGACCGGATAGGTGCAGTGAAATATATTGTTTTACAGTGTCAGGCATAGTAGTACGGCGCACCTGGAACAAATTAAGGTTTAAGTGTCTTGCTCAAGGACACATTGACAGAATTTTTCACCTTGACGGCTCGGGATATTCAAACCAGCAACCTTTCGGTTACTGGTCCAAAGCTCTAACTTGCTAGGTTATTTGCCGTACCGTACCTGCGGAAGTCCAGCAGAGGGCGTGTGGAGGTAGGGATTCCGTTGGCGGGCCAGCTGAGCAGGTGGAACTGTGTCAAGGTACGAGTCTCCTGGGTCTGAACGTTCTTCAGGTAGAAACTACGAACCAGGAAGTCTTTACACCAGATGTGTTCAGAGACCAAGTTCACCTGGTAGGGAACATCCATAGAGATGTATAATATAAATTCACCTGGTAGGGAACACCCATAGAGATGTATAATATAAATTCACCTGGTAGGGAACACCCATAGAGATGTATAATATAAATTCACCTGGTAGGGAACATCCATAGAGATGTATAATATAACTTCACACCTGGTAGGGAACACCCATAGAGATGTATAATATAAATTCACACCTGGTAGGGAACACCCATAGAGATGTATAATATAAATTCACACCTGGTAGGGAACACCCATAGAGATGTATAATATAAATTCACACCTGGTAGGGAACACCCATAGAGATGTATAATATAAATTCACACCTGGTAGGGAACACCCATAGAGATGTATAATATAAATTCACCTGGTAGGGAACACCCATAGAGATGTATAATATAACTTCACACCTGGTAGGGAACACGCATAGAGATGTATAATATAAATTCACCTGGTAGGGAACACCCATAGAGATGTATAATATAAATTCCACCTGGTAGGGAACACCCATAGAGATGTATAATATAAATGCACCTGGTAGGGAACACCCATAGAGATGTATAATATAAATTCGCACCTGGTAGGGAACATCCATAGAGATGTATAATATAAATTACACCTGGTAGGGAACACCCATAGAGATGTATAATATAAATTCACCTGGTAGGGAACACCATAGAGATGTATAATATAAATTCACCTGGTAGGGAACACCCATAGAGATGTATAATATAAATTCACCTGGTAGGGAACACCCATAGAGATGTATAATATAAATTCACCTGGTAGGGAACATCCATAGAGATGTATAATATAAATTCACCTGGTAGGGAACACCCATAGAGATGTATAATATAAATTCACCTGGTAGGGAACATCCATAGAGATGTATAATATAACTTCACACCTGGTAGGGAACACCCATAGAGATGTATAATATAAATTCACACCTGGTAGGGAACACCCATAGAGATGTATAATATAAATTCACCTCGTAGGGAACTTTTGCTCTGACCTAGGGACTGTAAAAAGACCCCTGGTGGTATGTCTGGTGGGGTAAGTGTGTGTGTCAGAGCTGTGTGTAAGTTGACTATGCAAACCATTTGGAATTTCCAACATTAATTTTTCTCATGAAAAGAAGAAGTGATTCAGTCAATCTCTCCTCAAATCTTATCCAAGAGAGACTGGCATGCATAGTATTTATACCAGCCCTCTGATTACAATGAAGAGCAAGACGTGTCGCTCTGTTCTGGGCCAGAAGCAGCTTAATTAACTAGGCCTTTCTTTGCAGCACTTGACTACATGACTGGACAATAATCAAGATTAGACAAAACTAGAACCTGCAGGACTTACTTTTTGGAGTGTGGTGTAGAGGCAGAGCATCTCTTTATTACGGCCAGACCTCTCCCCGTCTTTGCAACCATTGAATCTATATGTTTTGGCCATGACAGTTTACAATCTAAGGTAACACCAAGTAATTTAGTCTCCTCAACTTGTTCAACAGCCTCACCATTCATTACCAGATTCAGGTCTAGAACTTAGGGAATGATTTGTACCAAATAAAATGCTCTTAGTTTTAGAGATGTTCAGGACCAGTTTATTACTGGTCACCCATTCCAAAACAGACAGCAACTCTTTGTTAAGAGTTTCAGTGACTTCATTAGCTGTGGTTGCTGATGCGTATATGGTTGAATCATCAGCATACATGGACACACATGCTTTGTTTAATGCCACTGGCAGGTCATTGGTAAAAATAGAAAAGAGTAGAGGGCCTAGAGAGCTGCCCTGTGGTACACCACACTTTACTTGTTTGACATTAGAGAAGCTTCCATTAAAGAAAACCCTTTGAGTTCTATTAGATAGATAGCTCTGAATCCACGATATGACAAGAGGTCGAAAAGCCATAACACATATTTTTTTTCAACAACAGGTTATGGTCAATAATACCAAAGGTTGCACTGAAATCTAACAGTACAGCTCCCACAATCTTCTTATTATTTTATGTCTTTCAACCAATCATCAGTCATTTAGATCAGTGCAGTACATGGTGAGTGCCCTTCTCTATAAGCATGCTGAAAGTATGTTGTTCATTTGTTTACAGAGAAAATAGCATAGAAGAAGAACAATAATAAAAAGTTTCTCAGTCACAGTGAGACGCGCAAACACACACACACACACACACACACACACACACACACACACACACACACACACACACACACACACACACACACACACACACACACACACACACACACACACACACACACACCAGCTGTGTCTATCCAAAGTCAAACCCCTCACCTCATAGATGTGGTAGAGGGAGGATCCCTCGTCAGGCCAGTAGCGAACACACTGAATCTCTCCATCCTCAACCAGGGCTGTAATCATCACTATCACTGTGCAGCCATTCTCCCAGACCGTCTATAGAACAACAAAAATGTTACAACACGGCAGTTACAACAGCATACTGGCATACTGTGAGATATCCGTGTCCAATGTACTACTACACAACAAATACACAGAATTGGTCACCTTTGCTTACCACAGTCTTTAGCGTTAGCAATAATGTTACCTCAGAGTACTGTGTGCCACTGACCTGCCAGAAGTCAACGATGGTGTGTGCCACTGACCTGCCAGAAGTCAACGATGGTGTGTGATACCGACCTGCCAGAAGTCAGCGATGGTGTGTGATACTGACCTGCAAGAAGTCAGCGATGGTGTGTGATACTGACCTGCCAGAAGTCAGCGATGGTGTGTGATACTGACCTGCCAGAAGTCAACGATGGTGTGTGATACTGACCTGCCAGAAGTCAACAATGGTGTGTGATACTGACCTGCCAGAAGTCAGCGATGGTGTGTGATACTGACCTGCCAGAAGTCAACGATGGTGTGTGATACTGACCTGCCAGAAGTCAGCGATGGTGTGTGATACCGACCTGCCAGAAGTCAACGATGGTGTGTGCCACTGACCTGCCAGAAGTCAACGATGGTGTGTGATACTGACTTGTCAGAAGTCAGCGATGGTGTGTGATACTGACCTGCAAGAAGTCAGCGATGGTGTGTGATACTGACCTGCCAGAAGTCAGCGATGGTGTGTGATACTGACCTGCCAGAAGTCAACGATGGTGTGTGATACTGACCTGCCAGAAGTCAGCGATGGTGTGTGATACTGACCTGCCAGAAGTCAACGATGGTGTGTGATACTGACCTGCCAGAAGTCAACGATGGTGTGTGATACCGACCTGCCAGAAGTCAGCGATGGTGTGTGATACTGACCTGCCAGAAGTCAACGATGGTGTGTGATACTGACCTGCCAGAAGTCAGCGATGGTGTGTAATACCGACCTGCAAGAAGTCAGCGATGGTGTGTGATACTGACCTGTCAGAAGTCAGCGATGGTGTGTAATACCGACCTGCAAGAAGTCAGCGATGGTGTGTGATACTGACCTGTCAGAAGTCAGCGATGGTGTGTGATACTGACCTGTCAGAAGTCAGCGATGGTGTGTGATACTGACCTGTCAGAAGTCAACGATGGTGTGTGATACTGACCTGCCAGAAGTCAGCGATGGTGTGTGCTACCGACCTGCCAGAAGTCAGCGATGGTGTGTGATACTGACCTGCCAGAAGTCAACGATGGTGTGTGATACTGACCTGCCAGAAGTCAGCGATGGTGTGTGATACTGACCTGTCAGAAGTCAGCGATGGTGTGTGATACTGACCTGTCAGAAGTCAACGATGGTGTGTGCTACCGACCTGCCAGAAGTCAGCGATGGTGTGTGCTACCGACCTGCCAGAAGTCAGCGATGGTGTGTGCCAGTGGTCCCTGGGTGGCGATGTAAGCAGGCAGTCGAGGGTCGTGGTCAATCTGGGGTTTACAGAGAGAGAATAATAATGACATTTGTGACGTGTGACACGGGACAAAGTCTACACCATCACCATCCCAAGAGTAGCAGTCAGAGATCTTACTATGATGCTGGCATTAATGTAGTCTTCCTTGGTGGAGTTGCTCTCTGCCTTCAATTTCACACGGGAATGATCATCTGGAATAGAACAGATAGTAACTGACCAAGATGTACAGGAGGTACAGAACAGACAGTAACTGACCAAGATGTACAGGAGGTACAGAACAGATAGTGACTGACCAAGATGTACAGGAGGTACAGAACAGACACTAACTGACCAAGATGTACAGGAGGTACAGAACAGATAGTGACTGACCAAGATGTACAGGAGGTACAGAACAGATAGTGACTGACCAAGATGTACAGGAGGTACAGAACAGATAGTGACTGACCAAGCTGTAGAGGAGGTACAGAACAGATAGTCACTGACCAAGATGTACAGGAGGTACAGAACAGATAGTGACTGACCAAGATGTACAGGAGGTACAGAACAGATAGTGACTGACCAAGATGTACAGGAGGTACAGAACAGACACTAACTGACCAAGATGTACAGGAGGAACAGAAGAGAACAGATAGTGACTGAACAAGCTGTACAGGAGGTACTGAACAGAACAGATAGTAACTGACCAAGATGTACAGGAGGTACAGAACAGATAGTGACTGACCAAGCTGTACAGGAGGTACTGAACTGAACAGATAGTAACTGACCAAGATGTACAGGAGGTACAGAACAGACACTAACTGACCAAGATGTACAGGAGGTACAGAACAGATAGTGACTGACCAAGATGTACAGGAGGTACAGAACAGACACTAACTGACCAAGATGTACAGGAGGTACAGAACAGATAGTGACTGACCAAGCTGTAGAGGAGGTACAGAACAGATAGTCACTGACCAAGATGTACAGGAGGTACAGAACAGATAGTGACTGACCAAGATGTACAGGAGGTACAGAACAGACACTAACTGACCAAGATGTACAGGAGGAACAGAACAGAACAGATAGTGACTGAACAAGCTGTACAGGAGGTACTGAACAGAACAGATAGTAACTGACCAAGATGTACAGGAGGTACAGAACAGATAGTGACTGACCAAGCTGTACAGGAGGTACAGAACAGATAGTGACTGAACAAGATGTACAGGAGGTACTGAACAGAACAGATAGTAACTGACCAAGATGTACAGGAGGTACAGAACAGATAGTGACTGAACAAGCTGTACAGGAGGTACTGAACTGAACAGATAGTAACTGACCAAGATGTACAGGAGGTACAGAACAGATAGCGACTGACCAAGATGTACAGGAGGAACAGAACAGATAGTGACTGACCAAGCTGTACAGGAGGTACAGAACAGACACTAACTGACCAAGATGTACAGGAGGTACAGAAGAGAACAGATAGTGACTGAACAAGCTGTACAGGAGGTACTGAACAGAACAGATAGTGACTGACCAAGATGTACAGGAGGTACAGAACAGATAGTGACTGACCAAGCTGTACAGGAGGTACAGAACAGATAGTGACTGACCAAGATGTACAGGAGGTACAGAACAGATAGTGACTGACCAAGCTGTACAGGAGGTACAGAACAGAACAGATAGTAACTGACCAAGCTGTACAGGAGGTACAGAACAGATAGTGACTGACCAAGATGTAGAGGAGGTACAGAACAGATAGTAACTGACCAAGATGTAGAGGAGGTACAGAACAGATAGTGACTGACCAAGATGTAGAGGAGGTACAGAAATAAGATTTCAATCCAACACAGTTTAATTAACAGCCTGTGAACAGCGTTAGACTTTTAAAGGCATTTTCCCTGACATTCGCTATGAGATCACTTTTGCTGTAAACGCTACGGATGCCAGCTCAGCAGAAATCCACTTTAAGTCAAACACAGTGCACAGGTTGTTCGTCTGAGTTCGTTTGAATCCCAGTCCGAGACTGGAGGATAAACCCGAGAAGAGGTATATAAGACTCACAGGGCAGAGAGTCTGAGTTCGTTTGAATCCCAGACCGAGACTGGAGGATAAACCCAAGAAGAGGTACAGTATATAAGACTCACAGGGCAGAGAGTCTGAGTTCGTTTGAATCCCAGACCGAGACTGGAGGATAAACAGGAGAAGAGGTATGTAAGACTCACAGGGCAGAGAGTCAGGGGAGCGGTTCTTCTCCAGGTGGGCTTCACTCTGCGCTACAGTGACAGCACTGGGTTCAGCCTTGTAGGAACATAGATCCTCCCACTCCTTCATCAGACGGTCCTTATTCTCCAGATGATCCTCCATATAGGCCTGGGGGGGGGGGGTATTCTACCAGCTGTAACAGTGTGTTTGATAATAGCTCCAGAACGTTATCATTATTAAACAATGAGGGTACGTTTCCTAGACACAGATTAAGCCTGGTCCTGGAAACAGATTAAGCCTGGTCCTGGACACAGATTAAGCCTGGTCCTGGACACAGATTAAGCCTGGTCCTGGACACAGATTAAGCCTGGTCCTGGACACAGATTACGCCTGGTCCTGGACACAGATTAAGGCTGGTCCTGGACACAGATTAAGCCTGGTCCTGGACACAGATTAAGCCTGGTCCTGGACACAGATTAAGCCTGGTCCTGGACACAGATTAAGCCTGGTCCTGGACACAGATTAAGCCTGGTCCTGGACACAGATTAAGCCTGGTCCTGGACACAGATTACGCCTGGTCCTGGACACAGATTAAGGCTGGTCCTGGACACAGATTAAGCCTGGTCCTGGACACAGATTAAGCCTGGTCCTGGACACAGATTAAGCCTGGTCCTGGACACAGATTAAACCTGGTCCTGGACACAGATTAAGCCTGGTCCTGGACACAGATTAAACCTGATCCTGGACACAGATTAAGCCTGGTCCTGGACACAGATTAAGCCTGGTCCTGGACACAGATTAAACCTGGTTCTGGACACAGATTAAGCCTGGTCCTGGACACAGATTAAGCCTGGTCCTGGACACACATGAAGCCTGGTCCTGGACACAGATTAAACCTGGTCCTGGACTAAAAAGCATGCTCAATCTCCTCAAAAGTGGAGGACCATTATCTGTGTCCAGGAAACCATTCCTATATCTTTCACATTACTATAGTAAGGTAATAAGGTGTATCACTGTTTCTTATGTGCATGTCACATTTTGAGTAGATGACCCCATACCCTCTGATACTCACCAGTAGTAAATATAATGACCCCATAACCTGATACTGACCAGTAGTAAATATAATGACTCCATACACTCTGATACTGACCAGTAGTAAATATAATGACCCCATACCCTCTGATCCTGACCAGTAGTAAATATAATGACCCCATAACCTGATACTGACCAGTAGTAAATATAATGACCCCATACCCTCTGATACTGACCAGTAGTAAATATAATGACCCCATACCCTCTGATACTGACCAGTAGTAAATATAATGACCCCATACCCTCTGATACTGACCAGTAGTAAATATAATGACCCCATAACCTGATACTGACCAGTAGTAAATATAATGACCCCATACCCTCTGATACTGACCAGTAGTAAATATAATGACCCCATACCCTCTGATACTGACCAGTAGTAAATATAATGACCCCATACCCTCTGATACTGACCAGTAGTAAATATAATGACCCCATACCCTCTGATACTGACCAGTAGTAAATATAATGACTCCATACCCTCTGATACTGACCAGTAGTAAATATAATGACCCCATATCCTCTGATACTGACCAGTAGTAAATATAATGACCCCATACCCTGCTGACCAGTAGTAAATATAATGACCCCATACCCTCTGATACTGACCAGTAGTAAATATAATGACCCCATACCCTCTGATACTGACCAGTAGTAAATATAATGACCCCATACCCTCTGATACTGACCAGTAGTAAATATAATGACCCCATACCCTCTGATACTGACCAGTAGTAAATATAATGACCCCATACCCTCTGACCAGTAGTAAATATAATGACCCCATACCCTCTGATACTGACCAGTAGTAAATATAATGACCCCATATCCTCTGATACTGACCAGTAGTAAATATAATGACCCCATACCCTCTGATACTGACCAGTAGTAAATATAATGACCCCATACCCTCTGATACTGACCAGTAGTAAATATAATGACCCCATACCCTCTGACCAGTAGTAAATATAATGACCCCATACCCTCTGATACTGACCAGTAGTAAATATAATGACCCCATATCCTCTGATACTGACCAGTAGTAAATATAATGACCCCATATCCTCTGATACTGACCAGTAGTAAATATAATGACCCCATACCCTCTGATACTGACCAGTAGTAAATATAATGACCCCATACCCTCTGATACTGACCAGTAGTAAATATAATGACCCCATACGCTATACTGACCAGTAGTAAATATAATGACCCCATATCCTCTGATACTGACCAGTAGTAAATATAATGACCCCATACCCTCTGATACTGACCAGTAGTAAATATAATGACCCCATACCCTCTGATACTGACCAGTAGTAAATATAATGACCCCATACCCTCTGACCAGTAGTAAATATAATGACCCCATACCCTCTGATACTGACCAGTAGTAAATATAATGACCCCATATCCTCTGATACTGACCAGTAGTAAATATAATGACCCCATATCCTCTGATACTGACCAGTATCATGTGACCAGTAGAGATGTCCATGTTGGACTGGGCGGGCTCTTCGCTCCAGGAGGGCGTACTGCTGTGTGAGGAGGGGCTGTGTTGGGGGCCGTCACTGAACTGGGACGACACGCTGCTCACCCTGGAGGTGTCTGTCCCCCTCCGTCCCCCCGCTCCCCCGCCCACCGCCTCCTGACGACTGAACGACGTCTTGGCTGCCATGTGCTGCCTGCAGAGCTCCTGAGAAAGTCAACAGAGAGAGAGAGAGAGAGATTCCCGTAAACAAGACGTAAACAAGATGTAAACAAGAAGTTAATCACTTTCATCAGCCCATAAATATGATTATATCGTCACAACTTCTGAGTAAACGAACAAAGACATTTAAAACGAGAAGCTAATTGTGTATCATCGTTCATGTTTAACACCTCTGTTATTATGGCTCCTCCTGTTTACTATCATCATCGTCACGTGTCATATGAAGCAGAGGAAGTAGTTTGGTGATTGTTGTTCACAATAATGAAGCTGTATT
Source organism: Salmo salar (assembly GCF_905237065.1). Lineage (NCBI taxonomy): Eukaryota > Metazoa > Chordata > Actinopteri > Salmoniformes > Salmonidae > Salmo > Salmo salar. The sequence goes on along the minus strand of NC_059466.1, from coordinate 50,401,079 downwards.
CTATTCCGTCATGATCGGCATAATCATCACCGTGATTGAGAACCCCCCCCCAGTCTTTCATGTTAACTAAGGCCTTACCCATAACCTTGTCTCGGAGCCTTATATTGAAGGCCACAGGTAACACCTCTAACATCCCCTTACCTTGTGACAGACCAGGAGAACTAGAGGTTTAACTATGCATATGGAAAGGAACACTCTTTCCAGGTGGAGCTAACTATAACTATTTGAATATAGATCCCCCTAAAAAAGGACTACTTTTTAAAGCTATTTGAATTTAGATCCCCTAAAAAATGACTACTTTTTAAAGCTATTTGAATATTGATCCCCTAAAAATGACTACTTTTAAAAAGCTATTTGAATACAGATCTCAGAAAGTAACTATTTTTCTGAAACTATTGGATTGGCTGCCTTCAACTAACGTCAGGGCTGTAAATAGAATGGATAGAGCACACAGCGTCCTATACTATACAAATCTATCTGACAGTCATATTTGATCTACACAATACGTTTCTATCTGAATGTTATGTAAATGTCCATTCTCCTGAATGTCTGTTGCCTCAGGTGTACATAATGAAGTCAAACCAATTAACCAATTATATATATATATATATATATATATATATTATTTTTTTTACAGATAAGTACAAATAAGTTGTGACGCTCAACTACTGTATGACTCTAATAACATGCCACTGAAAAGGTCGAAAGCTGCAATTCCTTTTATGATCCCTGAAAATACTGCAGAGTAATTGAAAGCCATTTGAAAACATTGCAAACAGCAAGTTAGCTGCTTAGCAAAAACAACTTCAAGCTTCTGTCCATCTGAGGGTACTGTAAGTGACCTTGTTTCAAACACACACACTACACCATCTTTAAAGGGATAGGTCCCTCCAAATACAAACTACTGAAATATTTGAAGGCAGTTTTGGTAAATTTAGTTTCCTTCCGACATTTACTGTAAGCATTCTTAGTAACACTTAACATTAAACTTGCATATCGTCACTGTCTGATGAAAACCTCGTATCAAGTTTAGCCAATTAATACGTTTGTATATTTGTTGAAAGCAGTACCTCTCCCCTTAATGTACTCCGAACATTTCATTACTCAAGGACCAAGAAAATATATTTAAACAGCTTCTAAAGTTCCATAATTGTAAGTTCGTTAATGTGAAAATATGGAGGAGAAAAAAAATCTATTCCCTGAAAAGTTTCTCATTTTGTCACGTTCACTGTCCTCAAACTCCCTGTCGTAAATCAGCCAAGGCGCAGCGTGCCGGTAACTCCACATCCTTTATTGAAGTGAAACTGAAAAAACAATAAACAGGATAAACAGACATGAACGTGACACCACTGAGGCGCACACAAAACACACACAGAAAATAATAATTACCCACAAACACAGGTAGGGAAAAGGCTGCCTAAGTATGATCCCCAATCAGAGACAACGATAGACAGCTGCCTCTGATTAGGAACCATACTCGGCCAAAACACAGAAATACACAACATAGAATGCCCACCCCACATCCCACCCTGACCTAACCAAAATAGAGGAAATAAAACGTCTCCCTAAGGTCAGGGCGTGACACATTTGCAGATAAGAGAATTTCATCAGACAGTGACGATATATTCAAATACCTTCAAATATGATATGAGACGTGTATTTGAATATCAAAGAAACTAGTTGCCCATTAGTTGGAACTCTATATACTGTAAACTATACTCAAATATATTGAGTATTTGAAAAGTTGGTATTTAAAAGAAATCTACAAAATACAACTATTTTCAGGTCTGCCTGGTTCTCAAAGTGTGTTCGAATCCCAAATGGGACCCCTTTCCCTATCTACTGCAATACTTCCCACTGACATTGTGTTTCGTTGAGTTGAGTTCATGTGAATTAAATATGAAATCCACAAACATAATAATAAAAAAAAAAAATGAATTTAGGTTAGAAGTTGGGTGAAAATAATGACGGAATTCCCTTATGTTGATGACTTTTTGCAAATCCAATGTTTTCCAACGTCATCAAATGTTTTGGTTGAAATTACGTACACCAATGCTCTGCTTTAGATCCACGGGGGACCAGTACGGAAAATAAAACAAATAAAAAATAAATAAAAATAAAATGTATGTATTCACTACTGTAAGTCGCTCTGGATAAGAGCGTCTGCTAAATGACTAAAATGTAAATGTTAAATGTAAAGTAGTTCTCTATTTAAAGAATAGGGTGTCATTTGGGACAAAGTATCTCCTGACCTCTCCTACCTGGTAGTCAACGAACCTCCTGACCTCTCCTACCTGGTAGTCAACGAACCTCCTGACCTCTCCTACCTGGTAGTCAACGTGCCTCCTGACCTCTCCTACCTGGTAGTCAACGTTCCTCCTGACCTCTCCTACCTGGTAGTCAACGTGCCTCCTCACCTCTCCTACCTGGTAGTCAACGAACCTCCTGACCTCTCCTACCTGGTAGTCAACGTGCCTCCTGACCTCTCCTACCTGGTAGTCAACGTGCCTCCTGACCGCTCCTACCTGGTAGTCAACGTGCCTCCTCACCTCTCCTACCTGGTAGTCAACGTTCCTCCTGACCTCTCCTACCTGGTAGTCAACGTTCCTCCTGACCTCTCCTACCTGGTAGTCAACGTGCCTCCTGACCTCTCCTACCTGGTAGTCAACGTGCCTCCTCACCTCTCCTACCTGGTAGTCAACGTGCCTCCTGACCTCTCCTACCTGGTAGTCAACGTGCCTCCTGACCTCTCCTACCTGGTAGTCAACGAACCTCCTGACCTCTCCTACCTGGTAGTCAACGTGCCTCCTGACCTCTCCTACCTGGTAGTCAACGTGCCTCCTGACCTCTCCTACCTGGTAGTCAACGTGCCTCCTCACCTCTCCTACCTGGTAGTCAACGTGCCTCCTGACCTCTCCTACCTGGTAGTCAACGTGCCTCCTGACCTCTCCTACCTGGTAGTCAACGAACCTCCTGACCTCTCCTACCTGGTAGTCAACGAACCTCCTGACATCTCCTACCTGGTAGTCAACGTGCCTCCTGACCTCTCCTACCTGGTAGTCAACGAACCTCCTGACCTCTCCTACCTGGTGGTCAACGTTCCTCCTGACCTCTCCCACCTGGTAGTCAACGTGCCTCCTGACCTCTCCTACCTGGTAGTCAACGTGCCTCCTCACCTCTCCTACCTGGTAGTCAACGTGCCTCCTGACCTCTCCTACGTGGTAGTCAACGTGCCTCCTGACCTCTCCTACCTGGTAGTCAACGTTCCTCCTCACCTCTCCTACCTGGTAGTCAACGTTCCTCCTGACCTCTCCTACCTGGTGGTCAACGAACCTCCTGACCTCTCCTACCTGGTAGTCAACGTGTGTCTCCGGTCCTGCCTCGGGTCCGAGGCCCAGTTTCCCTGAGGCCAGCTGCTTGGCGTGGTGTCTGAGGCAGGCGATGGTCAACGCTACCACCACCGCCCCGCTCACACACGCCATGGACACCAGCGTCAGTACCAGCCCACTGGAGCCCTCCCTCGCCCGCGTGGCATGGGGCAGCCCATGACCCTCGCTCCTCTGTAGGGGGAGAGAGAGAGGGAGGAGGAAGACAGAGAGAGAGAGAGACAGAGAGAGAGGAAGAGGAGGAAGAGGAGGAAGACAGAGAGACAGAGAGAGAGAAAGAGAGAGACAGAGAGAGGAAGAGGAGGAAGACAGAGAGAGAGAGAGAGGGAGAGAGGGAGGGAGAGAGAGAGAGAGAGAGAGAGAGAGAGAGAGAGAGAGAGAGAGAGTAAAGGAAGGGAAGGGAGTCAAGGGAAATAGGAAAGAGAAAGATTCATGTCAACAAAGATACCTGTTTGTTTACATATACACTACCGTTCAAAAGTTTGGGGTCACTTAGAAATGTCCCCGTTTTTGAAAGAAAACCTCATTTTTTTGTGCATTAAAATAACATCAAAATGATCAGAAATACAGTGAAGACATTGTTAATGTTGTAAATGACTATTGTAGCTGGAAAGGGCAGATTCTTTATGAAATATCTACATAGGCATACAGAGGCCCATTATCAGCAACCATCACTCCTGTGTTCCAATGGCACGTTGGGTTAGCTAAATCATTTTAAAAGGCTAATTGATCATTAGAAAACCGTTTTGCAATTACGTTAGCACAGCTGAATACTGCAGTACTGATTAAAGAAGCAATAAAACTGGCCATCTTTAGATTAGTTGAGTATCTGGAGCATCAGCATTTGTGGGTTCGATTACAGGCTCAAAATGGCCAGAAACAAAGGACTTTCTTCTCAAACTCGTCAGTCTATTCTTATTCTGAGAAATGAAGGCTATTCCATTTCCAACACTGAACTATACTGAACTTTACTGAACTATACTGAACTATAATATCAACTAGAACTATACTGAACTATAATATCAACTAGAACTATACTGAACTATAATATAAACTAGAACTATACTGAACTATACTGAACTATACTGAACTATATTATAAACTAGAACTATACTGAACTATATTATAAACTAGAACTATACTTAACTATGATATAAACTAGAACTATACTGAAATATACTGAACTATATTATAAACTAGAACTATACTGAACTATATTATAAACTAGAACTATACTGAACTATACTGAACTATAATATAAACTAGAACTATACTGAACTATAATATAAACTAGAACTATACTGAACTATAATATAAACTAGAACTATACTGAACTATATTATAAACTAGAACTATACTGAACTATACTGAACTATATTATAAACTAGAACTATACTGAACTATAATATAAACTAGAACTATACTGAACTATACTGAACTATATTATAAACTAGAACTATACTGAACTATACTGAACTATATTATAAACTAGAACTATACTGAACTATAATATAATCTAGAACTATACTGAACTATATTATAAACTAGAACTATACTGAACTATACTGAACTATATTATAAACTAGAACTATACTGAACTATAATATAAACTAGAACTATACTGAACTATACTGAACTATATTATAAACTAGAACTATACTGAACTATACTGAACTATATTATAAACTAGAACTATACTGAAATATACTGAACTATAATATAAACTAGAACTATACTGAACTATACTGAACTATAATATAAACTAGAACTATACTGAACTATAATATAAACTAGAACTATACTGAACTATAATATAAACTAGAACTATACTGAACTATATTATAAACTAGAACTATACTGAACTATACTGAACTATATTATAAACTAGAACTATACTGAACTATATTATAAACTAGAACTATACTGAACTATAATATAAACTAGAACTATACTGAACTATACTGAACTATATTATAAACTAGAACTATACTGAACTATACTGAACTATATTATAAACTATAACTATACTGAACTATAATATAAACTAGAACTATACTGAACTATAATATAAACTAGAACTATACTGAACTATATTATAAACTAGAACTATACTGAACTATACTGAACTATAATATAAACTAGAACTATACTGAACTATATTATAAACTAGAACTATACTGAACTATATTATAAACTATGACTATACTGAACTATAATATAAACTAGAACTATACTGAAATATACTGAACTATAATATAAACTAGAACTATACTGAACTATACTGAACTATACTGAACTATATTATAAACTAGAACTATACTGAACTATAATATAAACTAGAACTATACTGAACTATAATGAACTATACTGAACTATATTATAAACTAGAACTATACTGAACTATAATATAAACTAGAACTATACTGAACTATAATATAAACTAGAACTATACTGAACTATACTGAACTATATTATAAACTAGAACTATACTGAACTATAATATAAACTAGAACTATACTAAACTATACTGAACTATACTGAACTATATTATAAACTAGAACTATACTGAACTATAATATAAACTAGAACTATACTGAACTATACTGAACTATAATATAAACTAGAACTATACTGAACTATACTGAACTATATTATAAACTAGAACTATACTGAACTATAATATAAACTAGAACTATACTGAACTATATTATAAACTATAACTATACTGAACTATAATATAAACTAGAACTATACTCAACTATACTGAACTATACTGAACTATAATATAAACTAGAACTATACTGAACTATATTATAAACTAGAACTATACTGAACTATAATATAAACTAGAACTATACTGAACTATATTATAAACTAGAACTATACTGAACTATATTATAAACTATGACTATACTGAACTATAATATAAACTAGAACTATACTGAACTATACTGAACTATAATATAAACTAGAACTATACTGAACTATACTGAACTATAATATAAACTAGAACTATAATGAACTATAATATAAACTAGAACTATACTGAACTATAATATAAACTAGAACTATACTGAACTATACTGAACTATATTGAACTATACTGAACTATAATATAAACTAGAACTATACTGAACTATAATATAAACTAGAACTATACTGAACTATAATATAAACTAGAACTATACTGAACTATACTGAACTATAATATAAACTAGAACTATACTGAACTATACTGAACTATAATATAAACTAGAACTATACTGAACTATATTGAACTATACTGAACTATAATATAAAGTAGAACTATACTGAACTATAATATAAACTAGAACTATACTGAACTATAATATAAACTAGAACTATACTGAACTATACTGAACTATACTGAACTATTCTATAAACTAGAACTATACTGAACTATACTGAACTATATTATAAACTAGAACTATACTGAACTATACTGAACTATAATATAAACTAGAACTATACTGAACTATACTGAACTATACTGAACTATATTATAAAGTAGAACTATACTGAACTATACTGAACTATAATATAAACTAGAACTATACTGAACTATACTGAACTATAATATAAACTAGAACTATACTGAACTATACTGAACTATAATATAAACTAGAACTATACTGAACTATATTATAAACTAGAACTATACTGAACTATAATATAAACTAGAACTATAATGAACTATACTGAACTGAACTATATTATAAACTAGAACTATACTGAACTATACTGAACTATATTATAAACTAGAACTATACTGAACTATACTGAACTATAATATAAACTAGAACTATACTGAACTATACTGAACTATAATATAAACTAGAACTATACTGAACTATACTGAACTATATTATAAACTAGAACTATACTGAACTATACTAGAACTATACTGAACTATAATATAAACTAGAACTATACTGAACTATACTGAACTATAATATAAACTAGAACTATACTGAACTATAACTGAACTATAATATAAACTAGAACTATACTGAACTATAATATAAACTAGAACTATACTGAACTATATTATAAACTAGAACTATACTGAACTATACTGAACTATAATATAAACTAGAACTATACTGAACTATATTATAAACTAGAACTATACTGAACTATAATATAAACTAGAACTATACTGAACTATATTATAAACTAGAACTATACTGTATAATATAAACTAGAACTATACTGAACTATAATATAAACTAGAACTATACTGAACTATACTGAACTATAATATAAACTAGAACTATACTGAACTATAATATAAACTAGAACTATACTGAACTATAATATAAACTAGAACTATACTGAACTATAATATAAACTAGAACTATACTGAACTATATTATAAACTAGAACTATACTGAACTATATTATAAACTATGACTATACTGAACTATAATATAAACTAGAACTATACTGAACTATACTGAACTATAATATAAACTAGAACTATACTGAACTATAATATAAACTAGAACTATACTGAACTATAATATAAACTAGAACTATACTGAACTATTGAACTATAATATAAACTAACTATACTGAACTATACTGAACTATAATATAAACTAGAACTATACTGAACTATACTGAACTATAAATATAAACTAGAACTATACTGAACTATAATATAAACTAGAACTATACTGAACTATACTGAACTATAATATAAACTAGACCACGAACTATACTGAACTATATTATAAACTAGAACTATACTGAACTATAATATAAACTAGAACTATACTGAACTCTATAACTATACTGAACTATAATATAAACTAGAACTATACTCAACTATACTGAACTATACTGAACTATAATATAAACTAGAACTATACTGAACTATATTATAAACTAGAACTATACTGAACTATAATATAAACTAGAACTATACTGAACTATATTATAAACTAGAACTATACTGAACTATATTATAAACTATGACTATACTGAACTATAATATAAACTAGAACTATACTGAACTATACTGAACTATAATATAAACTAGAACTATACTGAACTATACTGAACTATAATATAAACTAGAACTATAATGAACTATAATATAAACTAGAACTATACTGAACTATAATATAAACTAGACTATACTGAACTATACTGAACTATATTGAACTATACTGAACTATAATATAAACTAGAACTATACTGAACTATAATATAAACTAGAACTATACTGAACTATAATATAAACTAGAACTATACTGAACTATACTGAACTATAATATAAACTAGAACTATACTGAACTATACTGAACTATAATATAAACTAGAACTATACTGAACTATATTGAACTATACTGAACTATAATATAAAGTAGAACTATACTGAACTATAATATAAACTAGAACTATACTGAACTATAATATAAACTAGAACTATACTGAACTATACTGAACTATACTGAACTATTCTATAAACTAGAACTATACTGAACTATACTGAACTATATTATAAACTAGAACTATACTGAACTATACTGAACTATAATATAAACTAGAACTATACTGAACTATACTGAACTATACTGAACTATATTATAAACTAGAACTATACTGAACTATACTGAACTATAATATAAACTAGAACTATACTGAACTATACTGAACTATAATATAAACTAGAACTATACTGAACTATACTGAACTATAATATAAACTAGAACTATACTGAACTATATTATAAACTAGAACTATACTGAACTATAATATAAACTAGAACTATAATGAACTATACTGAACTGAACTATATTATAAACTAGAAAAGAACTATACTGAACTATATTATAAACTAGAACTATACTGAACTATACTGAACTATAATATAAACTAGAACTATACTGAACTATACTGAACTATAATATAAACTAGAACTATACTGAACTATACTGAACTATATTATAAACTAGAACTATACTGAACTATACTGAACTCTAATATAAACTCGAACTATACTGAACTATAATATAAACTAGAACTATACTGAACTATACTGAACTATACTGAACTATAATATAAACTAGAACTATACTGAACTATACTGAACTATAATATAAACTAGAACTATACTGAACTATAATATAAACTAGAACTATACTGAACTATATTATAAACTAGAACTATACTGAACTATACTGAACTCTTATATAAACTAGAACTATACTGAACTATATTATAAACTAGAACTATACTGAACTATACTGAACTATAATATAAACTAGAACTATACTGAACTATATTATAAACTAGAACTATACTGAACTATAATATAAACTAGAACTATACTGAACTATATTATAAACTAGAACTATACTGAACTATACTGAACTATAATATAAACTAGAACTATACTCAACTATACTGAACTATACTGAACTATAATATAAACTAGAACTATACTGAACTATATTATAAACTAGAACTATACTGAACTATAATATAAACTAGAACTATACTGAACTATATTATAAACTAGAACTATACTGAACTATATTATAAACTATGACTATACTGAACTATAATATAAACTAGAACTATACTGAAATATACTGAACTATAATATAAACTAGAACTATACTGAACTATACTGAACTATACTGAACTATATTATAAACTAGAACTATACTGAACTATAATATAAACTAGAACTATACTGAACTATAATGAACTATACTGAACTATATTATAAACTAGAACTATACTGAACTATAATATAAACTAGAACTATACTGAACTATAATATAAACTAGAACTATACTGAACTATACTGAACTATAATATAAACTAGAACTATACTGAACTATACTGAACTATAATATAAACTAGAACTATACTGAACTATACTGAACTATACTGAACTATATTATAAACTAGAACTATACTGAACTATAATATAAACTAGAACTATACTGAACTATACTGAACTATAATATAAACTAGAACTATACTGAACTATACTGAACTATATTATAAACTAGAACTATACTGAACTATAATATAAACTAGAACTATACTGAACTATATTATAAACTATAACTATACTGAACTATAATATAAACTAGAACTATACTCAACTATACTGAACTATACTGAACTATAATATAAACTAGAACTATACTGAACTATATTATAAACTAGAACTATACTGAACTATAATATAAACTAGAACTATACTGAACTATACTGAACTATAATATAAACTAGAACTATACTGAACTATACTGAACTATAATATAAACTAGAACTATACTGAACTATAATATAAACTAGAACTATACTGAACTATAATATAAACTAGAACTATACTGAACTATACTGAACTAGAACTATACTGAACTATAATATAAACTAGAACTATACTGAACTATACTGAACTATAATATAAACTAGAACTATACTGAACTATACTGAACTATAATATAAACTAGAACTATACTGAACTATACTGAACTATAATGATAAACTAGAACTATACTGAACTATAATATAAACTAGAACTATACTGAACTATACTGAACTATACTGAACTATACTATAAACTAGAACTATACTGAACTATACTGAACTATATTATAAACTAGAACTATACTGAACTATAATATAAACTAGAACTATACTGAACTATACTGAACTATACTGAACTATAATATAAACTAGAACTATACTGAACTATACTGAACTATAATATAAACTAGAACTATACTGAACTATACTGAACTATAATATAAACTAGAACTATACTGAACTATATTATAAACTAGAACTATACTGAACTATATATATAAACTACTATAATGAACTATACTGAACTATACTGAACTATATTATAAACTAGAACTATACTGAACTATACTGAACTATAATATAAACTAGAACTATACTGAACTATACTGAACTATAATATAAACTAGAACTATACTGAACTATACTGAACTATAATATAAACTAGAACTATACTGAACTATACTGAACTATATTATAAACTAGAACTATACTGAACTATACTGAACTCTAATATAAACTCGAACTATACTGAACTATAATATAAACTAGAACTATACTGAACTATACTGAACTATAATATAAACTAGAACTATACTGAACTATACTGAACTATAATATAAACTAGAACTATACTGAACTATAATATAAACTAGAACTATACTGAACTATATTATAAACTAGAACTATACTGAACTATACTGAACTCTTATATAAACTAGAACTATACTGAACTATATTATAAAATAGAACTATACTGAACTATACTGAACTATAATATAAACTAGAACTATACTGAACTATATTATAAACTAGAACTATACTGAACTATAATATAAACTAGAACTATACTGAACTATATTATAAACTAGAACTATACTGAACTATACTGAACTATAATATAAACTAGAACTATACTGAACTATATTATAAACTAGAACTATACTGAACTATAATATAAACTAGAACTATACTGAACTATATTATAAACTAGAACTATACTGAACTATATTATAAACTATGACTATACTGAACTATAATATAAACTAGAACTATACTGAACTATACTGAACTATAATATAAACTAGAACTATACTGAACTATACTGAACTATAATATAAACTAGAACTATAATGAACTATAATATAAACTAGAACTATACTGAACTATAATATAAACTAGAACTATACTGAACTATACTGAACTATATTGAACTATACTGAACTATAATATAAACTAGAACTATACTGAACTATAATATAAACTAGAACTATACTGAACTATAATATAAACTAGAACTATACTGAACTATACTGAACTATAATATAAACTAGAACTATACTGAACTATACTGAACTATAATATAAACTAGAACTATACTGAACTATATTGAACTATACTGAACTATAATATAAAGTAGAACTATACTGAACTATAATATAAACTAGAACTATACTGAACTATAATATAAACTAGAACTATACTGAACTATACTGAACTATACTGAACTATTCTATAAACTAGAACTATACTGAACTATACTGAACTATATTATAAACTAGAACTATACTGAACTATACTGAACTATAATATAAACTAGAACTATACTGAACTATACTGAACTATACTGAACTATATTATAAACTAGAACTATACTGAACTATACTGAACTATAATATAAACTAGAACTATACTGAACTATACTGAACTATAATATAAACTAGAACTATACTGAACTATAATATAAACTAGAACTATACTGAACTATATTATAAACTAGAACTATACTGAACTATAATATAAACTAGAACTATACTGAACTATATTATAAACTAGAACTATACTGAACTATATTATAAACTATGACTATACTGAACTATAATATAAACTAGAACTATACTGAACTATACTGAACTATAATATAAACTAGAACTATACTGAACTATACTGAACTATAATATAAACTAGAACTATAATGAACTATAATATAAACTAGAACTATACTGAACTATAATATAAACTAGAACTATACTGAACTATACTGAACTATATTGAACTATACTGAACTATAATATAAACTAGAACTATACTGAACTATAATATAAACTAGAACTATACTGAACTATAATATAAACTAGAACTATACTGAACTATACTGAACTATAATATAAACTAGAACTATACTGAACTATACTGAACTATAATATAAACTAGAACTATACTGAACTATATTGAACTATACTGAACTATAATATAAAGTAGAACTATACTGAACTATAATATAAACTAGAACTATACTGAACTATAATATAAACTAGAACTATACTGAACTATACTGAACTATACTGAACTATTCTATAAACTAGAACTATACTGAACTATACTGAACTATATTATAAACTAGAACTATACTGAACTATAATATAAACTAGAACTATACTGAACTATACTGAACTATACTGAACTATATTATAAACTAGAACTATACTGAACTATACTGAACTATAATATAAACTAGAACTATACTGAACTATACTGAACTATAATATAAACTAGAACTATACTGAACTATACTGAACTATAATATAAACTAGAACTATACTGAACTATATTATAAACTAGAACTATACTGAACTATAATATAAACTAGAACTATAATGAACTATACTGAACTATACTGAACTATATTATAAACTAGAACTATACTGAACTATACTGAACTATATTATAAACTAGAACTATACTGAACTATACTGAACTATAATATAAACTAGAACTATACTGAACTATACTGAACTATAATATAAACTAGAACTATACTGAACTATACTGAACTATATTATAAACTAGAACTATACTGAACTATACTGAACTCTAATATAAACTCGAACTATACTGAACTATAATATAAACTAGAACTATACTGAACTATACTGAACTATACTGAACTATAATATAAACTAGAACTATACTGAACTATACTGAACTATAATATAAACTAGAACTATACTGAACTATAATATAAACTAGAACTATACTGAACTATATTATAAACTAGAACTATACTGAACTATACTGAACTCTTATATAAACTAGAACTATACTGAACTATATTATAAACTAGAACTATACTGAACTATACTGAACTATAATATAAACTAGAACTATACTGAACTATATTATAAACTAGAACTATACTGAACTATAATATAAACTAGAACTATACTGAACTATATTATAAACTAGAACTATACTGAACTATACTGAACTATAATATAAACTAGAACTATAATGAACTATAATGAACTATACTGAACTATAATATAAACTAGAACTATAATATTAAGGTGAGAAGACACCTCTTATTGCTGTTGATTAATCACTCCTCTCTCTGCCCCACTCAGAGAAAGAGATCATTTTTATTTAACTGGGCAAGTCAGTTAAGAATAAATTCTTATTGACAATGATGGCCTACCGGGGAACAGCGGGTTAACCCCCTTGTTCATGAGCAGAACAACAGATTTTTACTTTGTCAGCTCAGGGATTTGATCCAGCAACCTTTTAGGTTACTGGTCCAACACTCTAACCACTAGGCTACCTGCCACCCTTAAGGCTAGGGGGAGAGAGAAGGGAGAGAGAAAGAGAAGAGTGAATGTGAAAGGGAGGGAGAGAGTCAGAGACAGAGAGAGAGTGAAGAGAGTGAATGTGAAAGGGAAAGAGAGATCAGCACCACAGGTAATTTCCACAAAACTGTGAACAATTTGAGAGACAAGGAAAAAGGAACATACAATTTGACATCCCAATTAGGATCTGGCTAAAAATACTTGAATCAGTTATAGAACCCATTGCCCTTCATGGTTGTGAGGTCTGGGGTCCGTTCACCAAACAAGAATTCACAAAATGGGACAAACACCAAATTGAGACTCTGTTTGCAGAATTATCCTCTGTGTACAATGGAAAGCTTTGAATATGTACAGACTCAGTGGGCATAGCAGACCTGGCTCTCAAGAGAAGACAGGCTATGTGCAACATATATAATCATATTAGTGACACATATTGCCCTCAGGTTACACAGACCCACGAAGAATTAGAAAACAAACCCGATTTTAATAAACTCCCATATCTATTGGGTGAAATACCACATTGCGCAATGACAGAAGCAAGATTTGTGACCTGTTTCCACAAGAAAAGGGCAACCAGTGAAGAACAAATACCATTGTAAATACAACCCATATTTATGTTTATTTATTTTCCCTTTTGTACTTACTTACATAATATGTGCAAACAGAAATGTCTTTATTCTTTTGAGAGTCTTTGTGAGTGAAATGTTTACTGTTATTTTTTTTTGTTTTGTTTATTTGGTATTTTGGTAATTTACTAGGATCCCCATTACCTGTTGCAAAAGCAGCAGCTACTCTTCCTGGGGTCCACACAGAACATGAAACAATAATACAGAACATCATTAGAGATGAAAACCTCAAGGACAGAACTAAAAAGGCACACATAGCCAACATATCAATACAGACACACAGACTGTCCAGGTCAAACAGGGGAGAGGCGTTGTGCCGGGAGGTGTTGCTTTATCTGGTTTTTGAAACCAGGTTTGCAGTTTATTTGAGCAATATGAGATGGATGGAAGTTCCATGCAGTAATTGGCTCTGTATAAAACTGTACTCTTTCTTGAATTTGTTCTGGACCTGGGGACTGTGAAAAGACCCCTGGTGGCATGTCTGGTGGGGTAAGTGTGTGTCTCAGAGGTCTGTGTAACTCTGTGTAACTTGACTATTGACTATGGACATGAATGGACTGGGGGACAGGGGGGCGGAAATGGCACCCTATTCCCTATATAGTGCACTACTTTAGACCAGAGTCCTATTCCCTATATAGTGCACTACTTTAGACCAGAGCCCTATTCCCTATATAGTGCACTACTTTAGACCAGAGCCCTATTCCCTATATAGTGCACTACTTTTGACCAGAGCCCTATTCCCTATATAATGCACTACTTTTGACCAGAGCCCTATGGGAATAGGTTGCCATTTGGGACACAGCAGGAGAAGGACAGGTCTTTAGACTGGGGCAGAGGAGCTGGCAGGAAAAATTAGCTGGTTGTGGACAAGAGGACAAAGGACCCCTAGGGCCAGACTGGAACAGGCTGACACACAGTTCGGGGGTGTTAGGAGAGGTAGGGGTTATGAGTTGTAGAGGCCAGGGAGAGATGGGGTAAGGTCCTGGGAGGTAGGGGTAGGAGTTGTAGAGGCCAGGGAGAGATGGGGTAAGGTCCTGGGGGGTAGGGGTTAGGAGTTGTAGAGATGGGGTAAGGTCCTGGGGGGTAGGGGTTAGGAGATGTAGAGATGGGATAAGGTCCTGGGGGGTAGGGGTTAAGAGTTGTAGAGGCTAGGGAGAGATTTGGTAAGGTCCTGGGTGGTAGGGGTTAGGAGTTGTAATGGCCAGGGAGAGATGGGGTAAGGTCCTGGGAGGTAGGGGATAAGAGATGTAGAGATGTGGTAAGGTCCTGGGGGGTAGGGGTTAGTAGTTGTAGAGATGGGATAAGGTCCTGGGAGGTAGGGTTAGGAGTTGTAGAGGCCAGGGAGAGATGGGGTAAGGTCCTGGGAGGTAGGGGTTAAGAGATGTAGAGATGGGGTAAGGTCCTGGGGGGTAGGGGTTAAGAGTTATAGAGATGGGATAAGGTCCTGGGGGTAGGGGTTAGGAGTTGTAGAGATGGGATAAGGTCCTGGGGGTAGGGGTTAGGAGTTGTAGAGATGGGATAAGGTCCTGGGGGTAGGGGTTAAGAGTTATAGAGATGGGATAAGGTCCTGGGGGGTAGGGGTTAGGAGATGTAGAGATGGGATAAGGTCCTGGGAGGTAGGGGTTAGGAGATGTAGAGATGGGGTAAGGTCCTGGGGGGTAGGGGTTAAGAGTTATAGAGATGGGATAAGGTCCTGGGGGGTAGGGGTTAGGAGTTGTAGAGATGGGATAAGGTCCTGGGGGGTAGGGGTTAGGAGTTGTAGAGATGGGATAAGGTCCTGGGAAGTAGGGGTTAGGAGATGTAGAGATGGGGTAAGGTCCTGGGAGGTAGGGGTTAGGAGTTGTACAGGCCAGGGAGAGATGGGATAAGGTCCTGGGAGATAGGGGTTAGGAGTTGTAGAGATGGGATAAGGTCCTGGGAGGTAGGGGTTAGGAGATGTAGAGATGGGATAAGGTCCTGGGGGTAGGGGTTAGGAGTTGTAGAGATGGGATAAGGTCCTGGGGGGTAGGGGTTAGGAGATGTAGAGATGGGATAAGGTCCTGGGAGGTAGGGGTTAGGAGATGTAGAGATGGGGTAAGGTCCTGGGAGGTAGGGGTTAGGAGATGTAGAGATGGGATAAGGTCCTGGGAGGTAGGGGTTAGGAGTTGTAGAGGCCAGGGAGAGATGGGGTAAGGTCCTGGGGGGTAGGGGTTAGGAGTTGTAGAGATGGGATAAGGTCCTGGGAGGTAGGGGTTAGGAGTTGTAGAGATGGGGTAAGGTCCTGGGAGGTAGGGGTTAGGAGTTGTAGGGCCAGGGAGAGATGGGGTAAGGTCCTGGGAGGTAGGGGTTAGGAGTTGTAGAGAGATTGGGTAAGGTCCTGGGGGGTAGGGGTTAGGAGATGTAGAGATGGGGTAAGGTCCTGGGAGGTAGGGGTTAGGAGATGTAGCAGGGGAGATGGGATAAGGTCCTGGGGGGTAGGGGTTAGGAGTTGTGGAGAGATGGGATAAGGTCCTGGGAGGTAGGGGTTAGGAGTTGTAGAGATGGGAGAAGGTCCTGGGGGTAGGGGTTAGGAGTTGTAGAGATGGGATAAGGTCCTGGGAGGTAGGGGTTAGGAGATGTAGAGATGGGGTAAGGTCCTGGGGGGTAGGGGTTAGGAGATGTAGAGGCCAGGGAGAGATTGGGTAAGGTCCTGGGAGGTAGGGGTTAGGAGTTGTAATGGCCAGGGAGAGATGGGATAAGGTCCTGGGAGGTAGGGGTTAAGAGTTGTAGAGATGGGATAAGGTCCTGGGGGTAGGGGTTAGGAGTTGTAGAGGCCAGGGAGAGATTGGGTAAGGTCCTGGGAGGTAGGGGTTAAGAGTTGTAGAGATGGGATAAGGTCCTGGGGGGTAGGGGTTAGGAGTTGTAGAGGCCAGGGAGAGATTGGGTAAGGTCCTGGGAGGTAGGGGTTAAGAGTTGTAGAGATGGGATAAGGTCCTGGGAGGTAGGGGTTAGGAGATGTAGAGATGGGATAAGGTCCTGGAAGGGGCATTGAATATAAGGAACACATTACTGATGTCTGACCCCACTAAACACAGTCAGCAACATCGCAGTATAACACAAGTAACAAGGAACAAAACACCAAATAACAAAAAACAGCCATCCCTTCTAGAGACGGTTAAAGAGATGCAGAGTCCCAGGACCCCCCCCATCACCTCTTCAATCCCTGACCCCTGACCCTTGACCTCTAACCTTTACCCTCCCCACTCAGTCAGCCACAGATAATCCCTGACTACATCGCTGCAGCCGACGCAAGCAGAACCGCTCCTGACAATAACAGGATCACAGTAATAATGCTGGAACGGCAATAAAACAATTGATTACGGTGAATACATTCTTAGAAAGTAAAACTGACTCATTGTTGAGGAATGATTAGCTGTTTTGTCTGCAGGGCCAGTAACGGAGACAGACACGTTTCATCATCACCTCTTTCATCACGGTGCCAAACCTGACCCTGTAACCACAGCAACCCCCCCCCTAATATGTAAACACACCAAATTCACTAGCAGGCCTACTATATAAACATCACAAATTCACTAGCAGGCCTATTATATAAACACCACTAATTTACTAGCATGCCTATTATATAAACACCAATAATTCACTAGCAGGCCTATTATATAAACATCACTAATTCACTAGCAGGCCTATTATATAAACACCACTAATTCACCAGCAGGCCTATTATATAAACATCACTAATTCACTAGCAGGCCTATTATATAAACACCACTAATTCACCAGCAGGCCTATTATATAAACATCACTAATTCACTAGCAGGCCTATCATATAAAATCCACTAATTACCAGCAGGCCTATTATATGAACATAAACACCACTAATTCACTAGCAGGCCTATTATATAAAATCACCACTAATTCACTAGCAGGCCTATTATATAAACACCACTAATTCACTAGCAGGCCTATTGTATAAACATCACTAATTCACTAGCATGCCTATTATATAAACACCACTAATTCACCAGCAGGCCTATTATATAAACATCACTAATTCACTAGCAGGCCTATTGTATAAACACCACTAATTCACTAGCAGGCCTATTATATAAACACCACTAATTCACTAGCAGGCCTATTGTATAAACACCACTAATTCACTAGCAGGCCTATTATATAAACACCACTAATTCACTAGCAGGCCTATTATATAAACATAAACACCACTAATTTACTAGCAGGCCTATTATATAAACATCACTAATTCACCAGCAGGCCAGATATATAAACACCACTAATTCACTAGCAGGCCTATTATATAAACACCACTAATTTACTAGCAGGCCTATTATATAAACATCACTAATTCACCAGCAGGCCAGATATATAAACACCACTAATTCACCAGCAGGCCTATTATATAAACATCACTAATTCACCAGCAGGCCAGATATATAAACACCACTAATTCACCAGCAGTCCTATTATATAAACATTACTAATTCACTAGCAGGTCTATTATATAAACATCACTAATTCACCAGCAGGCCTATTATATAAACACCACTAATTCACTAGCAGGTCTATTATATAAACATTACTAATTCACTAGCAGGTCTATTATATAAACATCACTAATTCACCAGCAGGCCTATTATATAAACATCACTAATTCACTAGCAGGCCTATTATATAAACACCACTAATTCACTAGCAGGTCTATTATATAAACATTACTAATCCACTAGCAGGCCTATTATATAAACACCACTAATTCACTAGCAGGCCTATTATATAAACATTACTAATCCACTAGCAGGGCTATTATGTAAATGCGTTCAGGTTATTCTGTAACTAGAAAGCAATTAATCCAAGTTGTTCCTTTTGATCAACTTAATGCATTCATAACAACAAGCACTTAGTTATGCATTTTAATTGGAAATTACCTGTAGCAGGCCTAGGTCGAAATTATGCATGTGTATTCATGAATAGGCTTTAAATGTTGGGAAATGAATTATTATTATTATCTTTCTCATAATACGATTAATTTCAGGCCATGTTATTAGTAGTTTGTCTCTATGTGTTCATAGAAACGTATTTTCTTTTTTGATAGCCTACGTTGCTTTTATTAATTTATTTTGCTGGAAAATAATATGCCGTTTCTGCTAGCGTTTCCTTATGATACGAGCAATGAGGCCCAAAACGTTTGTTTTTGTTGTTTTTACCAAAATAATTGCTCTAAAGTAGTCCTGAAAGAAGCTGATCTTGTATCTTCCGATATAAAGCCTAGTTCTGAGTGGGTAGTCTACTCAATATAATATTTAGCCCAATTTACACACTCCCTTAAGTTGTTTACCGTTAAACTTGAATCATACAGCCCACTTCATTTTCACTAAATATATATCTAGAGACTAAGAATAACACTCACCACAATCCATCCTACATTTCAACACCAGGGCTGTTTTCCTCCTGGATCAACCGCTGCATCTCTCCTGAATCAGATACGGCTAATGTGGACCGTAAAAACATTACAGGAGCTCTTTCTCTTTCTTCCACTCATGATGCATGACCCAATATCACATTTAAGTTCCGATAAGCCCTGATATCACTAATAATACCCTTGAAAATAGCCATTTGAAAAGCATTGGGATTTCTGTAAAGGATTCTATAAACTTGTAGCAAGTAGCCTAGGTCTACACGCAAGCAAAGAGGAGGGAAAGGTAGCCCAAAGAAGTGAAATGTTGTGAAATGAAAAAGAGAAAGGCAACGGAATAAATAAAAATGCGCTTCTCCCTCTCTCCCTCTCCGCGCTCTCCAGGGATACAATGCAAGGCCTCTCGCTCTCCTTCAAACTCCATTCAACCGGACGCCGCCACTTGTCACTTGAAAAAGGCACAGCTCCACATGTTGCTTTTGGGATGGGGAGAGTAACGGAGGTGGGGGGCGGGTCGGGTTTGGTTTGATGTCTTGGACAGGATAGGCAGTCTGTGGGAGAGAACAGAGCAGCAGCAGGGGCAGACTGGGACAAGAATTTGGCCCTGGCATTTTATCCACACCAGCCCACATCACAGCGCGCACCGTGAACTCTTAAAGGGGAATGGAAACACTATCAACTCTTAAAGGGGAATGGAAACACTATCAACTCTTAAAGGGGAATGGAAACACTATCAACTCTTAAAGGGAATGGAAACACTATCAACTCTTAAAGGGGAATGGAAACACTATCAACTCTTAAAGGGGAATGGAAACACTATCAACTCTTAAAGGGGAATGGAAACACAATCAACTCTTAAAGGGGAATGGAAACACTATCAACTCTTAAAGGGGAATGGAAACACTATCAACTCTTAAAGGGGAATGGAAACACTATCAACTCTTAAAGGGGAATGGAAACACTATCAACTCTTAAAGGGGAATGGAAACACTATCAACTCTTAAAGGGAATGGAAACACTATCAACTCTTAAAGGGAATGGAAACACTATCAACTCTTAAAGGGGAATGGAAACACTATCAACTCTTAAAGGGGAATGGAAACACTATCAACTCTTAAAGGGGAATGGAAACACTATCAACTCTTAAAGGGAATGGAAACACTATCAACTCTTAAAGGGGAATGGAAACACTATCAACTCTTAAAGGGAATGGAAACACTATCAACTCTTAAAGGGGAATGGAAACACTATCAACTCTTAAAGGGGAATGGAAACACTATCAACTCTTAAAGGGGAATGGAAACACTATCAACTCTTAAAGGGAATGGAAACACTATCAACTCTTAAAGGGGAATGGAAACACTATCAACTCTTAAAGGGGAATGGAAACACTATCAACTCTTAAAGGGGAATGGAAACACTATCAACTCTTAAAGGGAATGGAAACACTTTAGGAAGTAAATCTAAACAAAGAGATGTATTCAATCCACTAATACTAAACATGTGCATTTATATTTAGTATTTTGATCGTCAAAAATTTTTATTTGAGCTATGGTCAGCTCCATTTTAAATTGCCATAGTAACGACTGATGCCTGTGCATCACTGGCAGGAATCAGCAAATTGTCTGTGGTATCGAAGAGAGTGAGGTTAGGGGCGGACAACGAAGATGGCAACAACAAGTAGTAACTCAAACATGAACTGTATAGCGCCAGGCTAGATTAATTTGCTCCCCAAAAAAATCCCTCGGTGAACTACCGTCGGCTGCCCAAGGACCTACAACTTTTGAAGAAGTGGCTCCATGTTCTGAAGAGGAAGGACGTGCCAGCTTGAACTCGCAGGATCTGCAGACAGCATTTCGCTGAGGTAGACTTCGCGATGAAGGGCACTTTCGATGTTATGGTATAGGGGATACCGACCGACCGACCATCATCAACATTGCTGACTTCGGAGTCAATTAAAAGCGACTGAACGGAGGAGGCGGCTGCGAGTCAATGTACTGGAGCCTGAGGTAACGTTAACTTCTTTGGGAAAGGGGGGCAGTATTGAGTAGCTTGGATGAATGAGGTGCCCAGAGTAAACTGCCTGCTACTCAGGCCCAAAAGCTAGAATATGCATATAATTAGATTTGGATAGAAAGCCCTCTGAGGTTTCTAAAACTGTTTGAATGATGTCTGTGAGTATAACAGAACTCATATGGCAGGCAAAAACCTGAGAAAAAATCCAACCAGGAAGTGGGAAATCAGAGGTTTGTAGTTTTTCAAGTGATTGCCTATCCAATATACAGTGTCTGTGGGGTCATATTGCACTTCCTAAGGCTTCCACTAGATGTCAACAGTCTTTAGAATGATGTTTCAGGCTTCTACTGTGAATGGGGAGAGAATGAGAGCTGATTGTATCAGGTGTCTGGCAGTAGGCCATGAGCTCAGTCTAAAGCACAGCCGTGAGCGCAAGCCACATTCCCTTTCCTTTCTGAAGACAAAGGAATTGTCCGGTTGGAATATTATTGAAGATTTATGATAAAAACATCCTAAAGATTGATTGTATACATCGTTTGACATGTTTCTACAAACTGTAATGGAACTATTTTGACTTTTCGTCTGGACTAAACATGAGCGCTTTGTAAATTTGGAATGCTGGACTAAACGCGCAAACAAAATGGAGGAATTTGACATAAAGGTGAACTTTATCGAACAAAACAAACATTTATTGTGGAACTGGGATTCCTGGGAGTGCATTCTGATGAAGATCATCAAAGGTAAGTGAATATTTATAATGCTATTTCTGACTTCTGTTGACTCCACAACATGGCGGATATCTGTATGACTTGTTTTGGTGTCTGAGCTCTGTACTCAGATTATGGCATGGTGTGCTTTTGCCGTAAAGCTTTTTTGAAATCTGACACAGCGGTTGCATTAAGGAGAAGTGTATCTTTAATTCTATGTAAAACACTTGTATCTTACATCAACATTTATGATGAGTATTTCTGTAAACTGATGTGGCTCCCTGCAAAATCACTGGATGTTTTGGAGGCAAAACATTACTGAACATAACGCGCCAATGTAAACTGAGATTTTTGGATATAAATATGAACTTTATCGAACAAAACATACATGTATTGTGTAACATGAAGTCCTATGAGTGCCATCTGATGAAGATCATCAAAGGTTAGTGATTAATTTTATCTCTATTTCTGCTTTTTGTGACTCCTCTCTTTGGCTGGAAAATGGCTGTATGTTTTCTTGTGACTAGTTGCTGACCTAACATAATCGCAAGGTATGCTTTCTCCGTAAAGCGTTTTTGAAATCGGACACTGTGGTTGGATTAATGAGAAGTTCATCTTTAAAATGGTGTACAATACTTGTATGTTTGAGGAATTTTAATTATGAGATTTTTGTTGTTTTGAATTTGGCGCCCTGCAATTTCACTGGTTGTTGGCGAGGTGGGACGCTACCGTCCCACATTTCCCAGAGAGATTAACCGGTCATGACTGTTGTTGACTAGGCGTTAGACACTGGAGAACTCTAGTTGAAGGTAACTAGCTAATTGAATCTGGAGTGTTTTGTGTAACACCGCCCAGCAAATAAAGTTAACAAGCAACTCAACTGCAACTAAAATTGCAACACATTTTATCCGTGTACCCCTGTTATTAGGTAACGTTAGTTACTGTAGCTAGCTTCCACCTCAGACAGTCAAGTACTGTAATACATTTACTGTAGCTAGCTTCCACCTCAGACAGTCAAGTACTGTAATACATTTACTGTAGCTAGCTTCCACCTCAGACAGTCAAGTACTGTAATACATTTACTGTAGCTAGCTTCCACCTCAGACAGTCAAGTACTGTAATACATTTACTGTAGCTAGCTTCCACCTCAGACAGTCAAGTACTGTAATACATTTACTGTAGCTAGCTTCCACCTCAGACAGTCAAGTACTGTAATACATTTACTGTAGCTAGCTTCCACCTCAGACAGTCAGGTACTGTAATACATTTACTGTAGCTAGCTTCCACCTCAGACAGTCAGGTACTGTAATACATTTACTGTAGCTAGCTTCCACCTCAGACAGTCAGGTACTGTAATACATTTACTGTAGCTAGCTTCCACCTCAGACAGTCAAGTACTGTAATACATTTACTGTAGCTAGCTTCCACCTCAGACAGTCAAGTACTGTAATACATGTACTGTAGCTAGCTTCCACCTCAGACAGTCAAGTACTGTAATACATTTTGTTAACAGATTTGTGTTTGTAATGTTTTGTTAGCTCCACCTCATTTAGCTAGACTGAAGTTGACATAGCTAATGTTTGCTGAAAAATAAATGTCCCTGTATTTTCTCTCTCTCTCTGTGTGTGTGTGTGTGTGTGTGTGTGTGTTGACAAAGCATACAAGACAGGTAGCTTGTAGCCAACTGATATATGCGGGTTTCAGTTGTCTTAACAAAACGTTTGTTTGTTTTCCAGGAGGACATCTTCATCCCTGAAAATGTTTTCATCCTGGAGGAGACTGTGCAGGAAGCGGGTGGTACATGCTAATCCATGTTATTTCTAAGGCTATTGTTTAGTTCCAAGTATATGCAGTGATTCTTGAATATAACTATAGCCTAATAGATGCCTTAATTGCTTTCTACCAACAGGAAAGAACGGTTAGTACAGCCAAACTGACCACTGGGTGCCAAAGTGTTCCTGTGCTGCGGTGGAGGTCTTCCCTGTGGCTCAGTTGGTAGAGCATGGTGTGTGCAACGCCAGGGTTGTGGGTTCGATTCCCACGGGGGGGGGGCCAGTACAAAAAAATGAATGAAATGAAATGTATGTATTCACTACTGTAAGTTGCTCTGCATAAGAGTGTCTGCTAAATGACGAAAATGTAAAATGAGAAGAGGTCCACCGAGACCCTCACTAAAGGGCCCAGATAGATTCTGCTCATGACCATCACTCTACTACTGAGTCCCCAATATGGAGCTGACGGAGAGAGAGATCAGTGGAGACCAATCATCACAGTGCGAGGCAAGATATACTTATCGATCACTTGAGGGGTGCGGAATGGTGTTCCTGAAGAAGGAGCAGGCCATTCAACAGCCAATTCAAAGATACACCCCCATCCATAAAGGGAATCGGAGTAGATTTGTTTTTCCACAGATTTATTTTGACCCGTTTCAACGAACGTGCTACCTTGTCCCGGTCCTGCTGTTTCGACTCTCTCTCTACCGCACCTGCTGTCTCAACCTATGAATGCTCAGCTATGAAAAGCCAACTGACATTTGCTCCTGAGGTGTTGAATTGTTGCACCTTCTTTAACCACTGTGGTTATTATTTTGATGTAAAAAGGGCTTACGTAAAATATATTTGATTGCTGGATATTTTTTTTATTTAACTAGGGAAGTCAGTTAAGAACAAATTCTTATTTTAAATGCCGGTCTAGAAACAGTGGGTTAACTGCCTTGTTCAGGGGCAGAACAACAGATTTGTACCTTGTCAGCTACAGGGATTTGAACTTGCAACTTTTTGGTTACTAGTCCAACGCTCTCACCACTAGGCTACGCTGCAGGCCTGTTGGGTTGTTTTCAGTAACTGTCTGAGTGATGGGTCATTTATATAGTATCTGTAACATATTTTGGTGTGTATTTGAATCTACATTTTAACTTCTTAAAGTGTCAATCAGCAGTAGAAACAATAACAAAGTGTCTCTCTGCTCCTCTTTGGGTAAAAAGCTGAGGGATTTGGGGCTGGAGAAATGTAACCACTCTCAGATTAATAGACAGAGCAATAGATGCAAGAAATGACCATCCATGATATCAAAATTGTAATCCTGTTTCTATGATCTGTTTCCACTACCATGTACCCAGTTTGCTTTGGATAAAGACTTCTGCTGAATGGCATATATTATTAAAGCCTACTTTGACTCTGGCAACGAGATGTGTAGTTACCATTCCTTTCCACTAGATGGCAGCCAAAGCTAGTTGAAGTCACTAGTCTGCCAACTAGCAGTCCAGTGTAGTTACCATTCCTTTCCACTAGATGGCAGCCAAAGCTAGTTGAAGTCACTAGTCTAGCGACAGGGACACGGGGTTAGTGCTCACTGAAAGTAGTTTAATCTTCAAAGCAAGTTAATCTGGTTACGCTCGAACCTGTTGTTATAGTGGACAAGCTAACTAGTACTATTTTTACATAAAGGTATTAGGTCTATGTCTTAGACTAGGCTAGATTTACTAAATGAACTGGTTTTATTCAAACTTTTATTCAACTTTTATTTTACGGGAGAGATCTTAAACCATTCCACCATACAGAATCTGTCCAGATCCTTGATATCTCTTCAATTCCAACCACAGGTTTTCAATTGGGGGTTGAAGTCCAGAGACTTAGACGGCCATTGGAAAAAAGTTGATTTTGTGGTCAATGAACCATTTCTTTGTGGATTTTGATATGTGCTTATTGTCTTGCTGGGAAGATCCACTTGCTGTGTCAGCCTCCTGGCAGTGGCAACCAGGTTTTTGGCTAAAATGTCCTGGTACTATGGGACTATTTTGCTTCCACTGTTCCTGGCACCTTTGTTATTTAAGATCATCGGCATCATGAACTTTACCAGGACATTTTAGCCAAAGAAACTGGTTGCCGTTGCCCGGATGCTGACACTTGGCAGCAAGTGGATCTTCCCAGCAAGACAATAAGCACACATCAAAAAAATGAATTTAGAACATTTCCTGTATCTGATCACTACTGTAGTAGGGTTGGAAGGTTAGACAGGGTATCTGATCACTACTGTAGTAGGGTTGGAAGGCTAGACAGGTATCTGATCTCTACTGTAGTAGGGCTGGAAGGTTAGACAGGTATCTGATCTCTACTGTAGTAGGGTTGGAAGGTTAGACAGGTATCTGATCTCTACTGTAGTAGGGCTGGAAGGTTAGACAGGTATCTGATCTCTACTGTAGTAGGGTTGGAAGGTTAGACAGGTATCTGATCTCTACTGTAGTAGGGTTGGAAGGTTAGACAGGTATCTGATCTCTACTGTAGTAGGGCTGGAAGGTTAGACAGGTATCTGATCTCTACTGTAGTAGGGTTGGAAGGTTAGACAGGTATCTGATCTCTACTGTAGTAGGGTTGGAAGGTTAGACAGGTATCTGATCTCTACTGTAGTAGGGTTGGAAGGTTAGACAGGTATCTGATCTCTACTGTAGTAGGGCTGGAAGGTTAGACAGGTGGTATGTATCTGATCTCTACTGTAGTAGGGTTGGAAGGTTAGACAGGTGGTATGTATCTGATCACTACTGTAGTAGGGTTGGAAGGTTAGACAGGTGGTATGTATCTGATCTCTACTGTAGTAGGGTTGGAAGGTTAGACAGGTATCTGAACTCTACTGTAGTAGGGCTGGAAGGTTAGACAGGTATCTGATCTCTACTGTAGTAGGGTTGGAAGGTTAGACAGGTATCTGATCTCTACTGTAGTAGGGCTGGAAGGTTAGACAGGTATCTGATCTCTACTGTAGTAGGGTTGGAAGGTTAGACAGGTATCTGAACTCTACTGTAGTAGGGTTGGAAGGTTAGACAGGTATCTGATCTCTACTGTAGTAGGGTTGGAAGGTTAGACAGGTATCTGATCTCTACTGTAGTAGGGTTGGAAGGTTAGACAGGTATCTGATCTCTACTGTAGTAGGGATGGAAGGTTAGACAGGTATCTGATCTCTACTGTAGTAGGGTTGGAAGGTTAGACAGGTGGTATGTATCTGATCTCTACTGTAGTAGGGCTGGAAGGTTAGACAGGTATCTGATCTCTACTGTAGTAGGGTTGGAAGGTTAGACAGGTATCTGATCACTACTGTAGTAAGGTTGGAAGGTTAGACAGGTGGTATGTATCTGATCTCTACTGTAGTCGGGTTGGAAGGTTAGACAGGTTGTATGTATCTGATCTCTACTGTAGTAGGGCTGGAAGGTTAGACAGGTATCTGATCTCTACTGTAGTAGGGTTGGAAGGTTAGACAGGTATCTGATCTCTACTGTAGTAGGGTTGGAAGGTTAGACAGGTATCTGAACTCTACTGTAGTAGGGTTGGAACGTTAGACAGGTATCTGAACTCTACTGTAGTAGGGTTGGAAGGTTAGACAGGTATCTGATCTCTACTGTAGTAGGGTTGGAAGGTTAGACAGGTGGTATGTATCTGATCTCTACTGTAGTAGGGCTGGAAGGTTAGACAGGTATCTGATCACTACTGTAGTAGGGTTGGAAGGTTAGACAGGTGGTATGTATCTGATCTCTACTGTAGTAGGGTTGGAAGGTTAGACAGGTTGTATGTATCTGATCTCTACTGTAGTCGGGTTGGAAGGTTAGACAGGTTGTAGGTATCTGATCTCTACTGTAGTAGGGTTGGAAGGTTAGACAGGTATCTGATCTCTACTGTAGTAGGGTTGGAAGGTTAGACAGGTATCTGATCTCTACTGTAGTAGGGTTGGAAGGTTAGACAGGTATCTGATCTCTACTGTAGTAGGGTTGGAAGGTTAGACAGGTATCTGATCTCTACAGTAGTAGGGTTAGAAGGTTAGACAGGTATCTGATCTCTACTGTAGTAGGGCTGGAAGGTTAGACAGGTATCTGATCTCTACTGTAGTAGGGTTGGAAGGTTAGACAGGTATCTGATCTCTACTGTAGTAGGGTTGGAAGGTTAGACAGGTATCGCATCACTACTGTAGTAGGGTTGGAAGGTTAGACAGGTATCTGATCTCTACTGTAGTAGGGTTGGAAGGTTAGACAGGTATCTGAACTCTACTGTAGTAGGGTTGGAAGGTTAGACAGGTATCGCATCACTACTGTAGTAGGGCTGGAAGGTTAGACAGGTATCTGATCTCTACTGTAGTAGGGTTGGAAGGTTAGACAGGTATCTGATCTCTACTGTAGTAGGGTTGGAAGGTTAGACAGGTATCTGATCTCTACTGTAGTAGGGTTGGAAGGTTAGACAGGTATCTGAACTCTACTGTAGTAGGGTTGGAAGGTTAGACAGGTATCTGATCTCTACTGTAGTAGGGTTGGAAGGTTAGACAGGTATCTGATCTCTACTGTAGTAGGGTTGGAAGGTTAGACAGGTATCTGATCTCTACTGTAGTAGGGTTGGAAGGTTAGACAGGTATCGCATCACTACTGTAGTAGGGTTGGAAGGTTAGACAGGTATCTGATCTCTACTGTAGTAGGGTTGGAAGGTTAGACAGGTATCTGAACTCTACTGTAGTAGGGTTGGAAGGTTAGACAGGTGGTATGTATCTGATCACTACTGTAGTAGGGTTGGAAGGTTAGACAGGTTGTATGTATCTGATCTCTACTGTAGTAGGGTTGGAAGGTTAGACAGGTATCTGAACTCTACTGTAGTAGGGTTGGAAGGTTAGACAGGTATCTGAACTCTACTGTAGTAGGGTTGGAAGGTTAGACAGGTGGTATGTATCTGATCATTAGAACATTTCCTGCAAATACATTTTTGAAATGTTATACGATCAGAATGCAATTGTTCTCTCGAGCGCATGGAGGGAGAGGACAGTGGCTCACTCATCACAGCAGCAGGTCCCAGTGAGGACACAGGGCCAGGCCTCAGTGAGGACACAGGGGCCAGGTCCCAGTGAGGACACAGGGACAGGCCTCAGTGAGGACACAGGGACAGGTCTCAGTGAGGACACAGGGCCAGGCCTCAGTGAGGACACAGGGACAGGGCTCAGTGAGGACACAGGGACAGGCCTCAGTGAGGACACAGGGGCAGGTCTCAGTGAGGACACAGGGCCAGGCCTCAGTGAGGACACAGGGACAGGTCTCAGTGAGGACACAGGGACAGGCCTCAGTGAGGACACAGGGACAGGTCTCAGTGAGGACACAGGGACAGGCCTCAGTGAGGACACAGGGACAGGTCTCAGTGAGGACACAGGGCCAGGCCTCAGTGAGGACACAGCGGAAGGGCAGACACTTAACTCATTACAGGAATAATGATGTTAAATAATGCTCTTTACTGTTTGACCAAATCATGGTTTTAGCCACAACCCCTAAAAATAGGAAGTTTTGAGTGAGGTGATAATGTAGAATGGGCTCTTTCTACCTACATGTACATATTACCTCAATGACCTCGACTAACCTGAACCCCCTGTATATAGCCTCCACATTGACTCTGTACCGGTACCCCCTGTATATAGCCTCCACATTGACTCTGTACCGGTACCCCCCTGTATATAGCCTCCACATTGACTCTGTACCGGTACCCCCTGTATATAGCCTCCACATTGGCTCTGTACCGGTACCCCCTGTATATAGCCTCCACATTGACTCTGTACCGGTACCCCCCTGCATATAGCCTCCACATTGACTCTGTACCGGTACCCCCTGTATATAGCCTCCACATTGACTCAGTACCGGTACCCCCTGTATATAGCCTCCACATTGACTCTGTACCGGTACCCCCTGTATATAGCCTCCACATTGACTCTGTACTGGTACCCCCTGTATATAGCCTCCACATTGACTCTGTACCGGCACCCCCTGTATATAGCCTCCACATTGACTCTGTACCGTAACACCCTGTATATAGCCTCCACATTGACTCTGTACCGTAACACCCTGTATATAGCCTCCACATTGACTCTGTACCGGTACCCCCTGTATATAGCCTCCACATTGACTCTGTACCGTAACACCCTGTATATAGCCTCCACATTGACTCTGTACCAGTACCCCCTGTATATAGCCTCCACATTGACTCTGTACCAGTACCCCCTGTATATAGCCTCCACATTGACTCTGTACCGTAACACCCTGTATATAGCCTCCACATTGACTCTGTACCGGTACCCCCTGTATATAGCCTCCACATTGACTCTGTACCGGTACCCCCTGTATATAGCCTCCACATTGACTCTGTACCGTAATACCCTGTATATAGCCTCCACATTGACTCTGTACCGTAACACCCTGTATATAGCCTCCACATTGACTCTGTACCGGTACCCCCTGTATATAGCCTCCACATTGACTCTGTACCGGTACCCCCTGTATATAGCCTCCACATTGACTCTGTACCGTAATACCCTGTAAATAGCCTCCACATTGACTCTGTACCGGTACCCCCTGTATATAGCCTCCACATTGACTCTGTACCGTAACACCCTGTAAATAGCCTCCACATTGACTCTGTACCGGTACCCCCTGTATATAGCCTCCACATTGACTCTGTACCGGTACCCCCTGTATATAGCCTCCACATTGACTCTGTACCATAACACCCTGTATATAGTATCCACATTGACTCTGTACCGTAACACCCTGTATATAGCCTCCACATTGACTCTGTACCGTAACACCCTGTATATAGTGTCCACATTGACTCTGTACCGGTACCCCCTGTATATAGCCTCCACATTGACTCTGTACCGTAACACCCTGTATATAGCCTCCACATTGACTCTGACCGGTACCCCCTGTATATAGCCTCCACATTGACTCTGTACCGTAACACCCTGTATATAGCCTCCACATTGACTCTGTACCGTAACACCCTGTAAATAGCCTCCACATTGACTCTGTACCGTAACACCCTGTAAATAGCCTCCACATTGACTCTGTACCGTAACACCCTGTATATAGCCTCCACATTGACTCTGTACCGTAACACCCTGTATATAGCCTCCACATTGACTCTGTACCGTAACACCCTGTATATAGCCTCCACATTGACTCTGTACCGTAACACCCTGTATATAGCCTCACTTGTTATTTTACTGCTTCTGTTTTTATTTATTTGTTACATTTTGTTACTTATTTTTCTTAAAATTCCATTGTTGGTTAAGGGCTTGTATGTAAGCATTTCACTGTAAGGTCTACACCTTTTCAGCACATGTGCCAAATAAAATTTGATCTAATTTGATTCTAAGTTTATAGGGACCCTTTCCGGAAGAGAGAAGAGAGTAGTGAGGGAAGAGAGAGAAGAGATACAATAGTGGGGGAAGAGAGAGAAGAGAGAGATGAGTGGGGGAAGAGAGAGATGAGTGGGGGAAGAGAGAGAAGAGAGAGATGAGTGGGGGAAGAGAGAGAAGAGAGAGATGAGTGGGGGAAGAGAGAGATGAGTGGGGGAGAGAGAGATGAGTGGGGAAGATAGAGAAGAGAGAGATGAGTGGGGGAAGAGAGAGATGAGTGGGGGAAGATAGAGAAGAGAGAGATGAGTGGGGGAAGAGAGAGAAGAGAGAGATGAGTGGGGGAAGAGAGAGAAGAGAGAGATGAGTGGGGGAAGAGAGAGATGAGTGGGGGAAGAGAGAGAAGAGAGAGATGAGTGGGGGAAGAGAGAGATGAGTGGGGGAAGAGAGAGATGAGTGGGGGAGGAGAAGAGAGAGATGAGTGGGGGAAGAGAGAGAAGAGAGAGATGAGTGGGGGAAGAGAGAGATGAGTGGGGGAGGAGAGAGATGAGTGGGGGAAGAGAGAGAAGAGAGAGATGAGTGGGGGAAGAGAGAGATGAGTGGGGGAAGATAGAGAAGAGAGAGATGAGTGGGGGAAGAGAGAGAAGAGAGAGATGAGTGGGGGAAGAGAGAGAAGAGAGAGATGAGTGGGGGAAGAGAGAGATGACTGGGGGAAGATAGAGAAGAGAGAGATGAGTGGGGGAAGAGAGAGAAGAGAGAGATGAGTGGGGGAAGAGAGAGAAGAGAGAGATGAGTGGGGGAAGAGAGAGAAGAGAGAGATGAGTGGGGGAAGAGAGAAGAGAGAGAGTAGGATCTTCAAAAGAGAGGAGAGAGACAGAGACACAGAGAGACAGAGCGTCAGAGAGACAGAGAGAAATAGAGAGAAAGAGAGTCATGAGACTTGTCTCCAAGGCAGCTGGAGATGGCTCTGCGTCTAGCTAGACCAATACATATACATTTAGCAAGGTTGTCCTGTATCATTCTACTATGTTACTCAACTCCTTGCAGCGTTACCAACCCATGGAGAGAGAGAGAGAGAGAAAGAAAGAAAGAAAGAAAGAAAGAAAGAGAGAAAGAAAGAAAGAAAGAGTGTGAAGGCATAAAGGCAGAGAGAGTCACCCTCGTCTAAGTGTGCCCCCTCCAGAGAGGGGATGAAGAAGGGCTGAAGGAAGTTCCACTGTACCTCTCCCACACCAGTCTGCAGTATCTTCAACCCCGTCTCAGACTCCAGAAAGGACTTCTGAGATGCTGACAGAGACAAAAACACACACAAACCAAAAAAACTGTCGTTATTCATGATTTTCAACACACTATTCTGTCTATGTCCCAAACGGTACACTCTTCCCTGTTTTAGTGCACCACTTTTAACCATGGGCCTCTACGTCAGCTCCTATGAACTCTGACCCTACGGAGAGTCAGAGTGAAAGGGATTGTGGGTTCTTCTCCGAAAATCATGGAAATGTTCACATAGACACTCATATCCTTCAACCACAGCCAGAAGTCCTTTACATTCAGCTGGAGTACGGCCACAGCCAGACGTCCTTTACATTCAGCTGGAGTACGGCCACAGCCAGACGTCCTTTACATTCAGCTGGAGTACGGCCACAGCCAGACGTCCTTTACATTCAGCTGGAGTACGGCCACAGCCAGACGTCCTTTACATTCAGCTGGAGTACGGCCACAGCCAGACGTCCTTTACATTCAGCTGGAGTACGGCCACAGCCAGACGTCCTTTACATTCAGCTGGAGTACGGCCACAGCCAGACGTCCTTTACATTCAGCTGGAGTACGGCCACAGCCAGACGTCCTTTACATTCAGCTGGAGTACGGCCACAGCCAGACGCCCTTTACATTCAGCTGGAGTACGGCCACAGCCAGACGTCCTTTACATTCAGCTGGAGTACGGCCACAGCCAGACGTCCTTTACATTCAGCTGGAGTACGGCCACAGCCAGACGTCCTTTACATTCAGCTGGAGTACGGCCACAGCCAGACGTCCTTTACATTCAGCTGGAGTACGGCCACAGCCAGACGGCAGAAAAAAAATCTGAATATATTTTACAATTTAGTCATTCAGCAGACACTCTTATCCAGAGCAACTTACAGTAGTGAATGCATACATTTCATACATTTTTTCCCCCCATACTGGTCCCCCGTGGGAATCGAACCCACAACCCTGGCATTGCAAACACCATGCTCTACCAACTGAGCCACACGGGTAACATCTCTGGCAAGGGACATTTTATAGATAAAGGATTGGTCCTATGAGAAGTATATAGGACTACACGTTGACCAGTCTTATTAATAGATGGACACCGTCAGGCTGCGTCTCAGAGAACAACAGGTCTGACTGCTGAGAAAAATAATGGTTCTGTCTCTCTTTCCCTCTTGTACAGAACTTTAAATCTGCCAGAGAGGCCTGTGCTGGGATTCAGAGCATGGTGTTAATATGGATGACAGAGAAAGGAGAGACAGAGAGAGAGAGACAGAGAAAGAGAGAAAGACAGAGAGATGAAGACAGACAGAGAAAGGAGAGAGACAGGCAGAGAGAGAGAGAGAGAGCAAGAGATTCAAATACAAATCTTAGAATCAAATATGAAAGAGAGAGAGAGATGGGAGGGTATAGATAGTGAGCTAGCGAGGGAGAGAGAGAGAGATATACAAATCTTAGAAACAACTATTAAAGGCAGGATACCTGACCACTGAGACTGACCCAAACTTAAGGAAAAATGTGACTATGTACAGACTCAGTGAGCATAGCCTTGCTATTGAGAAAGGTCGCCGTAGACAGACCTGGCTCTCAAGAGAAGACAGGCTATGTGCACACAAAATGAGGTGGAAACTGAGCTGCACTTCCTAACCTCCTGCCAAATGTATGACCATATTAGAGACACATATTTCCCTCAGATTACACAGATCCACAAAGAATTCGAAAACAAATCCGATTTTGATAAACTCCCATATCTAGTGGGTGAAATACCACAGTGTGCCATCACAGCAGCAAGATGTGTGACCTGTTGCCACAAGAAAAGGTCAACCAGTGAAGAACAAACACCATTGTAAATACAACACATATTTATGTTTATTTATTTTCCCTTTTGTACTTTAACCATTTGCACATCATTACAACACTGTATATATATATACAGTGTTTTGGAAATGTCTTTATTCTTTTGGAACTTCTGTGAGTGTAATGTTTACTGTTCATTTTTTTATTGTTTATTTCACTTCTATTTATTGTCTATTTCACTAGAGAGAGAGAGAGAGAGAGAGAGAGAGAGAGAGAGAGAGAGAGAGACAAAGACAGAGAGAGAGAGAGAGAGAGAGAGAGAGACACAGAGACAGAGACAAAGACAGAGAGAGAGAGACAGAGAGACAGAGACAGAGACAGAGAGAGAAACAGAGAAAGAGAGAGAGACAGAGAGAGAAAGAGAAAGAGGTTCTCACCAGCCTTCTCAGCCATATCCTCTGCACTCATGTTCTGAGGGTTCTGCCTGATCCTGAACGTCAGGGCAGGGCCCACCACACTGGAGGAACAAAATGAGTCGATTAGCTTACACACACACACACACACACACACACACACACACACACACACACACACACACACACACACACACACACACACACACACACACACACACACACACACACACACACACACAGTGCATTACCTGATGTTGATGAAGCTGCTGGTAGTCAGGTGGATCCTCTCTGCCAGTACGCCCAGTAGTTTCACCCCATTATACAGACTGAGAGGACTGGAGAACAATAACAACAATAACAACAAAAACAACAACACGCAATCAACATGAATATGACCTTAGAGTTGTCATGACGTTGGCCTGTGGGTAAGGTTTATGACCCCCCCCATAAATACCTTTCTCCCTTCCCCTCTCTTACTGACCCTACTGAAGGACTGCTGTCCTGTTAAATATAGAGAGTCTGGGAACATCAAACAAATGGGGAAAGGAACCATATTTTGGTAATAAAACCAGTTGGAAATATGCTTGATAACGTAATGAGTATGTATGTCAGTTCGCTTGTCATCTGAGACATTATGATTGATGACAGGACGACATAAACTGTACCTGAGAAAGTATGCACTCTCTAGTTATCAGAGTAACATGGAATTGTTATGCAATTGAAATGTTTGATATTGAAATTGTTTGTTAGGAGATTAAATGTAATTTTAGCTTCCAAATGAGAGAATTGGGTTTTCATAAGGAAAGTGCCCTGCTTGATCAGTAACCCAACCCTGTGAAGAGACAGGGGTTATAAACGATGAAACACATCCTTCCCCCCTCTCCACTATATAAGCCTTTGATGAAAAGATAACCACGTTGTTCCAGCACGTGAGGTCTGCAGCCTCTACGTTAGAAGAACACACATGTCAAGAACAGAACTAAGCCAACCTCGGCATGAGCTTTGGTGGCGAATGGTATGAACTTTGAGCTTATTCACTACAGAAGTGATACTTCCTAGCCGTTGAGTTAGCAGCGGCCGCTGCTTACGTGGGCTAGGAAAGGACGGACGACGGATCCAGTCTAACAGACGGACGAAGATACCACCACGTATCCAATTTACCACCAGAGACATTCTTCCGAGTAACAGGGAGATCTGTTGGCCAACACGGCCAGCATCTACGACCAATCTACCGAAGCTCAGCTCAGAGTAAATATTTATTGCATTTTCCTTTTCCAAATGGCGGTAATTTAGAATGCATAAGATAATGTAT
This sequence comes from Salmo salar, assembly GCF_905237065.1. Lineage (NCBI taxonomy): Eukaryota > Metazoa > Chordata > Actinopteri > Salmoniformes > Salmonidae > Salmo > Salmo salar. The sequence continues at coordinate 50,363,822 of NC_059466.1, read as the reverse complement.
TTACGATAGCATAGCTGCTGTTTCTGTGTTCCTAAATCTTCCCGCTCTTTCATTCAAGCCCAACCCCCTTTCCTTTGTGTAACCAGCTTTCATACAGGTTCCGTTCACCAGGGGTGAATTCTGTATGACATCATTGTATTCTGTGTATTTGTAATTCTGTGTGATTAGTTAGGTATTTAGTAAATAAATAATTAAACCCAATTTTGTATTGCTGATTCAACTTGTTAGCCAGGGTTCGTGAAGATAGCCAAGAATTTACAACTTTCATTATGAGACGGAAAATAAGACAAGGGTTAATATTGACTGCTATCGATGTAAAATATTACAAAGTATTTTAAGAGTTTATTCGGAAGATAACGGCTCTATAAACATTCTTCCGTGGTGCCCCGACTTTCTAGTTAATTACATTTACATGATTAGCTTAATCAGGTAATATTAATTACAGAGAAATCATTTTATAAGTTAGCATGTCATATCACTTAATCCGGCATAGCCAAAGACACGACATATGACGCCCCGTGCGAGGAATCTAAAATAGGATGAAGCTTTCATTTTGATTCAGCATATATAAAATTGAAAAGCAGATTACATAATATACCAAGTTTATGATTACATTATGGGAATTGTAGACCGGAATTATTGGTGCGTGTGTGCTCTGGAGAATCGCCTCCGTGTTGTGCTCTGACGTAGTCAGTGGGTAGCATAAACTATACAGTTCTGTATGAGGGCTGATAAAGCTATCTGAGAAATAGCGCGTTTGGCCAAACGCTGGGCTATTTGTGCCTCGCGCGTTTCAGACGCGTGCTGGCTAGGTCATTATTAATTTCTCGAGCGAGGACAAAGAGCCAGCCGATTGAAATTTAGGAGAGATTAGCTTGACCAGCGATAAGTATCTCTCTGTCTCTCGCGTTTCGATGCGAGTAGACCACGGTGCATTTCGTTGTTTCCCGCGAGTTCCGGTTAAAACATCGTCAAATATCGCCGAAAAGGGTTTGAACATAATACGTTATAAGTAAAACCTTTCCCTTGCCAAGGGAATCCTATGTGAGCATTTTTCCGGCATCTAGTAGCATTAGCTTGCTCGAGATGCTAAGCTAACAAAAGGGAAAACAGCCATTTTGTTTGTGCCACATTGTAATTCATCCGACTTGAGTTGGATTTCAGCGTGTGCCAGCAGGGACCTCTGAAGAAGTCACCAGTACTTTCCTTCAAGAATAATTAGTCAGGTGACACTCAAGTTGTTACTCATGATATCCAGACGGATATCGATGTCTTATTCAATTGAACTAATAAGTGAAATTGCCAGATTTACATTCTCAAGTTTAAATAATATCCAAATTGATGAGTTTTCTAAATGAGACATTGTAATTTTTTCCCACATTAACCTAGATGAATAAACCTCTCAGGTTAATTAAAGTTTAAATCCCAAATAGCCTATACAGGTAAAATGGATCAATCAGTAAAATTTGGTTTTTGCAAAACCCATTCAGTAATCCAGTACTGACAGAAGTCCCGCCCCAGCGGGAATCCCATGTGGCTTCGGCCCAAGGAAGAAGTGTACCATAGTGGGGAGTGTTCCCAACATTTGATCTACTGTTTACACTTATGATATCCAATCAATGGAGATTGTATGGATTATCATCTCATTCAATTTAATAAGTTAAATTGTTGAACATACCTTAATGTTCTTGCAATCAAATGAGACACTTTTAAACTTCCCATATTAACCTGGATGAAGCAACCTCAGGTTAATTCAAGTTTAATACCCAGATAGCCTACCCAGGTAGGATTAATCATTGGCATTGATTAGTTAATTAAATTTGCTTTTGCAAATTCATTCACGTCCAACTTCCACTTTACTGGTACAGTACTGATGGTTCGTCAACATCTATAAATAGATTAAACTTGTCTTTGCAGCTTCCAATGAATTCCAAACCCAAACATTGGAAAAAAAATAGGAACATTTTTCCTCTAAATTTTTCTAATAATGTGCAAGCTACCAAAGGAGGTGGTCACCACTCCTCCGCTAATTAGTGAACCTCCACCCATAAAAGGATTGATCTCTGACCTCAGCAGTGATACCAACCCTAATTATGCCATTAGAAAAACAACAGCCGAAATTGCGAACGCTCTCCAAAATCAACCATCAAACACAGGCTTTGTGACTGTTCTCTCCACTTTAGCACTTATGTATCGCCATCAAAGGTTGGCATCGGTCCAATACCACAGTGCACAGCTGAAGCACGTGCAAGACATGGCTAACATGAGGGCACAGGTGGAGAGAACTGAGCAACTATTGACAAAAGCAGGAAATGAAAACATTCTGCTAGTCGAGGAACTGCGTTTGAAATCGGAACAATTAAAAGTAATTGCAAATACTTATGACGATGAACGAGCACAAACTCTCCAACCAAATCGTCATCTGCAGGAACAACTCGATTTAGCCAAAACTAAATGCGATGTAGTCCACGCCAAACTAGATAAATCTGTCGAGTTATCTACAAACAGGAACGCGCAATTTGATAACATGCAGGCAGTTTTGTTGAACGTTACTCAAGGTAACAATGTTCTACTCCAAATTCTGCAGACCAAAGACGATCAGTTGATGAACACAATGACAAAGTTGGATGACAAATCAGCAGAACTTATTGAAGTCGCTGACCAAATGAATGATGAGAGAACTCAGGTGATGAGGATGGAAATATTGATTTCTAAGCAAGCAAAGGAAATCTCATCACTGAATCTCTCGCTCCGTACTCGAGACCTCGATCTGCAAACCATGACAGATAAGTTTGAGACCGAAAGGAGCAGGTGTGACACTCACGTGTCCAAAATTGGTACTCTAAGCGCTCAAGTGGACTCTGCAATGCAGCAGAAGACCACCCTTAGGTACCATCTGGAGGAAGTCCAGAATGGTCACGCTCTACAGCATGACTACCCATCCAAGCAACCGGAGTCCGGTACTCAAAGGAGTGAAGACGATAGGTTTCAGACATTGCCTCCATCATGTGTCCCTCAGTCTTCTCCTCTTGGCCATTCGGCACTGAGTAATATGGAGCCTCTTGGCCAACAAAGCCAAAGCTTGGCTTCTCCTCTTGGCCTGTCGGCCCCAATTTCTCCACAGGATGAAGCCAACCCTCTCCGCCCGCTTGGCGCGGAATACCTTGACAAACTCGTCAAGAATTTCCCCACCTTTGACCCCGTTCCAGGTCAGCCAAACGATACTGAGACGTTCCTAGCTGACATAGAGGACGCGTTGGGTGGCTACCCGAATGCTACGGGTTCTGACAGGGTTTACCTGTTGAAGCGAACGTCGAATAGACACGTGACGAGGTTCATTCGCCTACAACAGCAACACGTGCTAAATGACTACGCTAAACTTGCCACAGCTTTGAAATTAGAATTCAGTGGTTCTGCGACTCGCAAACATGATAGCTCACTGGCTAACACGGTCAAACAAGCTCGGAACGAACACCCACAAGCTTTCTATCATAGGCTTTGTTCAGCTTACTTTGGCCTACTCACGGAAACAGGAATGGAAGAGCTGTTACCATTCAAACAAATGTTTCTGTCAAACATGTATCCCACCTTCATTACCTACTTGGGCCCTGCAGCCCACGTTGGCTTGCCTATCTTACAACTCAGAGAGCTTGCAAGCACAGCTTTTGAGGCATCAAAAGCTCGCAACGCTAAGAGCCCTGACCACTCGGTTTTGAAGTTTGACCAGGAGCACTCACTCCAGTTAGAGGGTGCATTATCGGGTATTGGAGTGTCGAGAGCTGACGCACAACAACAGTTTCTACCACGAAACCATGATTCCAATAACCGCCGCGGTCGAAATAACTGTAAAGTACGTCGCCTTCAAAACGACTACCGCTACAATCGACCAGTTCGCTACGTTCCTGCACCCAACCCACACAAAGTGTCAAAACACAAGGGTAACAAAGGGTTGAAGGACGATCAAAACGTAGACCAATGTTCTCCAGAAGTCCCACTACGTGAAGAACTAAAGCGAGAACAATTTGAGAAAAGGGTAAAAGATAAGTCACAAGGACTAGACGGGGAATTACCGGACACCAGGTCCGCAGAAATTAACACCCATAACAAGGAAGTTAAAGTTCAAATTTCTCCCGCTCTCATTCAAGACCCTATCCAGGGCCCGCTTGATCAAGAAACAAGCCCCCGGGCTTTGTCTGTAGACTCTGATACAAAAGTTGCGAAGAAAACGTCAAACGCTTCGTTAAAGCCAAGCCCACTCAAAATCGGAAAAGTCAGTCTGCTTCCACCTTGAACAGAAATGGCACATCACGTCGTTGCGAACGACCACTCCACTTTGTGGGGAATATGTCCACTAACCACGAATCTAAACGGTCATACCTGGAAACAGTCCTGGAGGACTGCTTAACTTGTCATGCGCTAATTGATTCGGGTGCGACAATATCACTCATCTCTCAAACATTGTTTGATGATCTCAAAAGGGCTTTGAAGCCAACTAAACGTTGGTTAAAAGTGGAACGATGCGACACTACACTTCGAGGGGTCACTCAGACTACCTCGCCTCTCACGTTGAGAGTCATGCTGAAACTACACTTCAAGGACGTATCGCTCGTTCACCCTGTGTATGTTACCAGCCTCGAAACTGTACCCCTGCTACTTGGAGCAGACTTGATGGATCGGTTACTCCCATTGATGGATTGGAAAACCAACCAGGTATGGTCACAGGCCACAGTGCCTTCTCCACTGACCACACTGTCTTCCCCTAACGCTAGCTGCAACGCAGTCCTTCACGAGGGGTATCTGTCGAAAGCACCCCTTTGGGAAAAGACGTTTAGAAACCTCTTGGTGCAGAATCCGATCCAAGGAGATATTACGATATCTCGACACATTCCATCAGCCAATCTGATTGACCATTCTTTTCATGATTTCGAGCCAGCTGTCTCTGTGAATGAGCAACTTCCCTCCTCCTTGCAGTCGTGCAATACGGTAGTTGAGATGAACTTCTCTTGCCCTTTGGACACTTCCGCAAGCACTGCGGCCGTCTCAGCAAGAAAAACATTGATGCGCAGAGTACACTCTGCTTCCGATGATACACCTTCCGCTTTGTTGGGGACTGTCACCCCTTACAATGACACTAATGGCGTCAGTCCAGCAACTGACCCGATGACTCCCACTGGTGAAACACTTTGCGATATCACAGACCGATATCCTCGTCTCAGTTTGCAGGTACTGAAGAGGTTGCCACACGCGGACGCGGTGGTGACTGACAGACCTCAACAGCCACTGAGGGTGTTGAAGCACAAACACCAGGAGATTTGGTTGAAAGGTTACAGCCACTCTCATAATAACGCGGCCACTGACAACTCGTACATAGGGTCCGACCTTTTCGTTTGCGCCTCGGACACCAACACCACCCGCTGGTGGGGGGTCCCGAGACACAAAGGGGGGGAATAGTAGCCCAGACCCATGATGAGCCTCATCGAGGCCGGTGGGGGGGTCGAGACTACGGACAACACCGTACGAGGCCGCCAGAGCATAAATCAAATCTAGTTGTAAACTCCCCTATGAGAACAGTGAGGAGCAGACAGGCCCCTAGACGGGGATTATCTTAGAACACGTCTAAGATAGTACTGAGGTGTACCACACTGGTCGTAAAGGAAGTCCAATGGACTTGTCCACCTCCAAAACAAATGGCAACAATAATCATTCCTTGCCATGTGTAGGTTCAACTACAATACAACTAGTAATATGCTCCAATCATGTGTTCCGGTAGATAATATTTCAGAATAAATCGGTAGGACAACTGGACCCCTTGAATACCAGTACCAATACCACAGTCAGTCCAGCAACACTCAGTAAGAGGATTAGTAACCTCACAAGTTAAATTGCTATTGATAATAGCGACATAGGAGTCACTCAGAGTGCAACACGGGGAAGGGAATCTCCATTGCACTCTTCCAATGGTTAACACATGGCACTAATAAATAGAACCCTCCGTTCAGGAGAAAATTATTAGAAGTCATGAACCATGAACACGCCACGTACGACTGGTCTAATACTTAGAGTACTTCCGTCGTGAGGTTAGCTCCTCCGTGGATAACATAGCTATGAAATTGACTTCATACCTACTGCCACTACAATAGTGTAAGACACAGTGACTTGTAGAAAACTACTACAGACTCCCTTGACACCAATTCTGACTGACCTCCAGGCATTGACCTGAAAATTACCTGACTACGTCAGACTCATTCTGAACAAGTTGTAATCTGCCAGGATACTTGGTTTTCTTCCCTTGACATGCGCGATTGTGTAAGCATAAACGCACAGGCACAACGGAACATCCAATTAGGATTTATGCTAGGATCACTTAAGGGTCCAAGCAAAATACCAGCCTTAGTAAAGTTGAACATTTACTTCTAGGCCTTTGACTCTACAGCACTCACCAGTTTTCTAACCAGAAGTCCATAGGTCATCCTGTAGACTGCCCAAAACTAGTACCTTACAGCTGTAGACTTATCATATAGTTGTCAACTTAGGATAGTACCCTAAGCGCCACCCCGCAAATTATGAAAGCCCTAAATATGTCATTAGACAATGCCATGATAGGGTCATTTTGCCAAGACCATGGACGTAGATAGAATACAGTCCAATTAGATGGCATAACTATATTTTGTTTTGTTTATGCTTTCATTCATTTTGTTTCATTTTCTTCGGCACATAGAAAGTGATAGAGCCATAAACAACTCCCCCATACAACCATCAGTTAGTGCCACAACGCCGCTCATTTGGGAGGAAATGTAATGATATATTTCATGAGTGTGTGTGCGTTGTTAACATCTGCCTAAGTTACTGCCCAGATATTCCAGTCTGGACGACCAGACGACGGGTCCGGAACGGCGATCCCAATCCGGACATCCGCTGCCGAGCCATGGAAAGGACATCTTCTTTTGCAGACACCCTACCCGGGTCGAACACCAGAGGGGGGACTGCAATAGCAACCACCAACTGGACATCTACTGCCCAGCCTTGGAGCGGACTTCTTCATTTGCAGACACCCTACCCGGGTCGACCGCCAGATGGGGACCACAACGATGATCCACAACCAGGACAACCCACGTTCATTTTTATGTTGGTTTATAACATGCAGGTTAATAATCGCAAGATTGAACCCAACATGGGGGGACTGTCATGACGTTGGCCTGTGGGTAAGGTTTATGACCCCCCCCCCATAAATACCTTTCTCCCTTCCCCTCTCTTACTGACCCTACTGAAGGACTGCTGTCCTGTTAAATATAGAGAGTCTGGGAACATCAAACAAATGGGGAAAGGAACCATATTTTGGTAATAAAACCAGTTGGAAATATGCTTGTTAACGTAATGAGTATGTATGTCAGTTCGCTTGTCATCTGAGACATTATGACTGATGACAGGACGACATAAACTGTACTTGGGAAAGTATACACTCTCTAGTTATCAGAGTAACATGGAATTGTTATGCAATTGAAATGTTTGATATTGAAATTGTTTGTTAGGAGATTAAACGTAATTTTAGCTTCCAAATGAGAGAATTGGGTTTTCATAAGGAAAGTGCCCTGCTTGATCAGTAACCCAACCCTGTGAAGAGACAGGAGTTATAAACGATGAAACACATCCTTCCCCCCTCTCCACTATATAAGCCTTTGACGAAAAGATAACCACGTTGTTCCAGTACGTAAGGTCTGCAGCCTCTACGTTAGAAGGACACACATGTCAAGAACAGAACTAAGCCAACCTCGGCGTGAGCTCTGGTATGAACTGGTATGAACTTTGAGCTTATTCACTACAGAAGTGCTACTTCCTAGCCGTTGAGTTAGCAGCGGCCGCTGTAACGTGGGCTAGGAAAGGACGGACGACGGATCCAGTCTAACAGACGGACGAAGATACCACCACGTATCCAATTTACCACCAGAGACATTCTTAAGAGTCTACAGGGAGATCTGTTGGCCAAACCGGCCAGCATCTATGACCAATCTACCGAAGCGCAGCTCAGAGTAAATATTTATTGCATTTTCCTTTTCCAAATGGGCGGTAATTTAGAATGCATACGATAATGTATTTACGATAGCATAGCTGCTGTTTCTGTGTTCCTAAATCTTCCCGCTCTTTCATTCAAGCCCAACCCCCTTTCCTTTGTGTAACCAGCTTTCATACAGGTTCCGTTCACCAGGGGTGAATTCTGTATGACATCATTGTATTCTGTGTATTTGTAATTCTGTGTGATTAGTTAGGTATTTAGTAAATAAATAATTAAACCCAATTTTGTATTGCTGATTCAACTTGTTAGCCAGGGTTCGTGAAGGTAGCCAAGAATTTACAACTTTCATTATGAGACTGAAAATAAGACAAGGGTTAATATTGACTGCTATCGATGTAAAATATTACAAAGTATTTTAAGAGTTTATTCGGAAGATAACGGCTCTATAAATGTTCTTCCGTGGTGCCCCGACTTTCAAGTTAATTACATTTACATGATTAGCTTAATCAGGTAATATTAATTACAGAGAAATCATTTTATAAGTTAGCATGTCATATCACTTAATCCGGCATAGCCAAAGACACGACAGAGTCTAGACTCAAACATCATAGCATAAAACCTTACCATCCGGCATTGACGAGCTAATGATACAAGGGACTCAGACATAGATACATTTAATGTAAGTCATATGCCATTTGTAACAGGATGACCCAGTCCAGCCTGTATTAGGTACTACGAGAGGTAAAACTAGATATTCACACAGTAAGTTAGCAGAACTGACCTCTGGTCAGTGACGATGTATCCATACTCCTCCCTGGATGCTTTTCCTCCCTCAGCAGCTGGTAGCCCTGCTGGGACATTGGAGCTTTTCACCTTTCCTTTCACATCCTCCACAGAGACAGAAGAGTCCTTGGCTGTCACGCTGCCCCCTAGAGGTGCTGTGAGGGGGGGACTAGTGGCAGTTGGGGCCAGGGTAGGGGCCACCTTGGGCCCTGGGGCAGAGGAGGGAGGGGGGACAAGGACGGGAGCTTTCTCTCCCTTTTTGGGCACTGTGTCACTGCTTTTAAGAACCTGCTGCGTCTGTGTAAAGGAGGAGGAGGAGGAGGTGGATGGAAGACGAAGAGGAGGAAGATGAGGAAGAGGAGGAGGAGAAGGAAGAGGCAGTAGAGGAGGAGAAGGACGAGGCAGAGGTGGCGGAGGAGGAAATGGGGGAGGAGGAAGATGAGGAAATGGAGAAGGAGGAGTGGGAAGAGGAGGACACACATGAAGATAATGGTTATATGGTCATTATGTTACAGTAAACAACATATTTTTGTCACATGACATTTGATGTACTTTATGTACTGGAAACACTTATCTCCCTCACTAGCTTGAAGCACCAGCTGTCAGAGCAGCTCCCAGATCACAGCACCTGTACATAGCCCATCTATAAATTTAGCCCAAACAACTACCTCTTCCCCTACTGTATTTATTTATTTTGCTCCTTTGCACCCCATTATTTCTATTTCTACTTTGCACTTTCTTCTACTACAAATCTATCATTCCAGTGTTTTACTTGCTATATTGTATTTACTTTGCCACCATCGCCTTTTTTTGCCTTTACCTCCCTTATCTCACCTCATTTGCTCACATTGTATATAGACTTATTTTTCTACTGTATTATTGACTGTATGTTTGTTTTACTCCATGTGTAACTTTGTGTTGTTGTATGTTGTCGAACTGCTTTGCTTTATCTTGACCAGGTCGCAGTTGTAAATGAGACCTTGTTCTCAACTTGCCTACCTGGTTTAAATAAAGGACTTGTTCTCAACTGGCCTACCTGGTTAACCTGTTAGGGCTAGGGGGCAGTATTGACACGGCTGGATAAAAAACATACCCGATTTAATCTGGTTACCACTCCTACCCAGTAACTAGAATATGCATATACTTATTACATATGGATAGAAAACACCCTAAATTTTCTAAAACTGTTTGAATGGTGTCTGTGAGTATAACAGAACTCAAATAGCAGGTCAAAACCTGAGAGATTCCTTTACAGGAAGTGGCCTGTCTGACCATTTCTTGAACTTCTTTTCCATCTCTATCATTTACTAAGGATCTCTGCTCTAACGTGACACTTCCCACGTCGTCCATAGGCGCTCAGAGCCCGGGAAAAAACAGAATGTCGTCATTCCAGCCCCAGGCTGAAACACATTATCGCCTTTCTCAAGTGGCCGATCAAGGGACACTGGGCTTATGCGCGTGACCCCGACCGCCCCCGCCTTTGGGATTTTTTCCTCTGTTTGCCGAAAAGGAGATTCCCTGTCGGAATATTATCGCTTTTCCACGAGAAAAATGTCGTAAAAATTGATTTTAAACAGCGGTTGACATGCTTCGAAGTACGGTAATGGAATATTTAGAATTTTATTGTCACGAATTGCGCCATGCGCGCGACACTTCTTTACTATTTCGGATAGTGTCTGGAACGCACAAACAAAACGCCGCTATTCGGATATAACGATGGATTATTTTGGACCAAACCAACATTTGTTATTGAAGTAGCAGTCCTGGGTGTGCATTCTGACGAAGACAACAAAAGGTAATCAAACTTTTATAATAGTAAATATGATTATGGTGAGTGCTAAACTTGCCGGGTGTCTAAATAGCGAGCCCGTGATGCCTGGGCTATGTACTTAGAATATTGCAAAATGTGCTTTCACCAAAAAGCTATTTTAAAATCGGACATATCGAGTGCATAGAGGAGGTCTGTATCTATAATTCTTAAAATAATTGTTATGCTTTTTGTGAACGTTTATCGTGAGTAATTTAGTAAAATGTTAGCGAATTCCCGGAAGTTTGCGGGGGTATGCTAGTTCTGAACGTCACATGCTAATGTAAAAAGCTGGTTTTTGATATAAATATGAACTTGATTGAACAAAACATGCATGTATTGTATAACATAATGTCCTAGGGTTGTCATCTGATGAAGATCATCAAAGGTGAGTGCTGCATTTAGCTGTCTTCTGGGTTTTGGTGACATTATATGCTGGCTTGAAAAATGGGTGTCTGATTATTTCTGGCTTGGTACTCTGCTGACATAATCTAATGTTTTGCTTTCGTTGTAAAGCCTTTTTGAAATCGGACAGTGTGGTTAGATTAACGAGAGTCTTGTCTTTAAATGGCTGTAAAATAGTCATATGTTTGAGAAATTGAAGTAATAGGATTTTTAAGGTTTTGAAAATCGCGCCACAGGCTGGCAGTGGCTGTTACGTAGGTGGGACGAATGCGTCCCACCTAGCCCATAGAGGTTTTAAATAAAGGACTTGTTCTCAACTGGCCTACCTGGTTTAAATAAAGGACTTGTTCTCAACTGGCCTACCTGGTTTAAATAAAGGACTTGTTCTCAACTGGCCTACCTGGTTTAAATAAAGGACTTGTTCTCAACTGGCCTACCTGGTTTAAATAAAGGACTTGTTCTCAACTGGCCTACCTGGTTAAATGAAGGTGAAATATTTTATTTTTTAAATGTACCGTATATACTCCTGTCTGATCTGAACATACCTTCTTTGGATCATCGGTAAGTGGATCTGAAAAACAAGAGAGAGCAATACAAAGAAGTTTTTTAGCAAGGCAGATGGAGTACAGGAAATGACTCATGTAATGTATTCATTATTCATTGGTATTAAATGACTAAGGGCCTTTCTGTTCTGCAGACAGATATACCCTTTTCACACATATCGTGCCAAACCAAGATGTACTGAGCTAGCCTTGTGAGGCATCCCACCATAGTTTACACGAACTGTGTCGAAAAGGACTGCGCTGATATACCATCCCTGGCAGCTAGTGAGATTAGGATGGTCCAACAAGGTGAAAAGGGTAACAGTGTGCTGTAGTATGTGGGCACAGGTAATTTTGTATACCAACCTGGTATCAGAGCATTTTGTATTATTCTGTATGTAAATCGGAAGGCACTCCATTTGGTATGATATGTTACGTTTTTGTATGATTACATAAGACAGATGGTTACTTGAGGCAAAATCAAATAGAGAGTGGTGGTTGGTCGGGGTGGATGGGTAACGTGAATGTTTAACAACCCAAAGGTTGCGAATATGAATCTCATCACTTACAACTTTGACATTTGAGCTAATTAGCAACTTTAAACTACTTTGCAACTACTTAGCATGTTAGCTAACCCTTCCCCTAACCTTAACCCTTTAAGATAACCCTTCCCCTAACCCTAACCTTAACCCTTTAACCTAATTCCTAAACTTAATTGTAACCTTAACCCCTAGCCTAGCTAACGTTAGTTAACGTTAGCCACTTAGCTAGAATTCGTAACATAGCAAACATTTACCAAATTCATTACATATAATATGAATTGTAATTAGTAACATATCATACGAAATTTGTGATGGACATCCACAAATGAATACATACCAAACTAAACGTAACATATCATACATACTAAATGGAGTGACTTACGCACAGAATAATACAAAATGCTCTGAGACCAGGTTGCTGGAAATTCAATAAAAAAGGACAGACTGGGAGGCAAAAAAAAAAGAAGCATATCTGTATAATTTATTTGATGACTACAATGTGTTGTAAGTAGTACCTATGTTGTCCTTGTCCTCAGCCTGCATCAGCTGCAGCACCACAGCCAGTCTGTAGAGCTGCTGGGAGGTCAGCTCTCTAGGGTCTATACCGTACATCTCCAGGGTCTCCACCATATGCTGTAGGATAGTCTCTACACAGACAGGAGACTATGTCAGTGTTGGGGAGTAGTGAACTACATGTAGTTCAACTAGTAATTTAGTTACATTTTGTTGTAGCTTGTTGGTAGTTGAACTAAATTCAAATCTTGGCAGTGTTTTCAGTAGTTAATTACGTTTTACCATGTAGCGGTGTAGCTAGCTACTGGAACTACAGGCAACTGTTGTACCATGTAGCGGTGTAGCTAGCTACTGGAACTACACACTACTGTTTTACCATGTAGCGGTGTAGCTAACTACTGGAACTACACACTACTGTTTTACCATGTAGCGGTGTAGCTAACTACTGGAACTACACACTACTGTTTAACCATGTAGCGGTGTAGCTAACTATTGGAACTACACACTACTGTTTTACCATGTAGCGGTGTAGCTAACTACTGGAACTACACACTACTGTTTAACCATGTAGCGGTGTAGCTAACTATTGGAACTACACACTACTGTTTTACCATGTAGCGGTGTAGCTAACTACTGGAACTACACACTACTGTTTTACCATGTAGCGGTGTAGCTAACTACTGGAACTACACACTACTGTTTCACCATGTAGCGGTGTAGCTAACTCTGGAACTACACACTACTGTTTTACCATGTAGCGGTGTAGCTAACTACTGGAACTTCACACTACTGTTTTACCATGTAGCGGTGTAGCTAACGACTGGAACTACACACTACTTATTTAGCAAAAAGAAAATAAAATATGGGTAAAGTAGGAAACCATTATCTTTCTTTTTTTGGCATCAAACTGGCCTAATTCTCACTTGAAACTTAGTTTTTGTGTTTAATAGGCTAAATTACACATTCTGTTAAGATCTGACTCCAGAGGGATCTGTTCTTACAATTTGTAGTCTTGGGATATTTCAGATTTAGATATGATAATTTTTCACAAAGTAGTTTGTAGGATATAGTGGAACTACTTTTTTCAAAGTAACTTTAGTTCAGTAAACTATATTTTTCTTAAGTGTAGCTTAACTTCTTCCAGTGTTCAGTAATTGGTAGCTTGGTAAATTTTCAGAGCAGCTTCCCCAACACTGATCAGTATGAGCTAAAATAGATGTATACACTTTAGCTGGTTTCCTCTGCTAGATGGAGTCTACAGAGACATGAGTCCACCAGGGAACAGATTTATAACATTTGAATACATACAAAATATACCCCAAAACATACGTACGCTAGTTTTCATTTAAAAGTTGGCATTTATAAAAAAAAAACTGAACTTTGATGTGAGAACGTGCTGAGCTCCCCGCAAACTTTATACCACATGTATGCAAAGTTTTCTAGTGGTTGAGGTGGGAGAGGCGGGGATCTGGTTCTGCACCACATACTCTCACTACTGGTGTCCGACAGGGCTCGGTTCTAGGCCCTCTCCTCTTCTCTCTATAGACCAAGTCACTCAGCTCTGTCATATCCTCACATAGTCTCGCCTATCACTGCTATGAGGATGGACCTCTCCTCTTCTCTCTATACACCAAGTCACTCAGCTCTGTCATATCCTCTCATGGTCTCTCCTATTACTGCTATGAGGATGGACCTCTCCTCTTCTCTCTCTACACCAAATCACTCAGTTCTGTCATATCCTCACATAGTCTCGCCTATCACTGCTATGAGGATGGCCCTCTCCTCTTCTCTCTATAGACCAAGTCACTCAGCTCTGTCATATCCTCTCATGGCCTTTCCTATCACTGCAAATAACCGTGACGTAACCCTGGACAACACCTTGTCGTTCTCTGCAAATATCAAAGTAGTGACTCACTCCTGTAGGTTCATGCTCTACAACATCCGTAGAGTACAACCCTGCCTCACACAGGAAGCGGAGCAGGTCCTAATCCAGGCACTTTTCATCTCCCGTCTGGACTACTGCAACTGTCTGTTGGCTGGGCCATCAAACCCCTGCAACTGATCCAGAACGCTGCAGCCCAACTGGTGTTCAACATTCCCAAGTTCACCCATGTCACCTCGCTCCTCCACACACTCCACTGGCTTCCGGTCAAAGCTCGCATCCAACATCTGGAACCCTACCTCTTCAAAGAGTATCTTAAATCCCCCCCCCCCCCTCCTTTCGGGAATTAACACTTGACTTATTCCCCACATGATTTATGAAGTCCAGGTGTGCTTAACGATGGGGAGCTCTGACCTAATGATAACTACTTTACTGAGGAAAAATGTACTTACTATGACTGATATGTGGTTTCTCACCTCGCTAAAATGACTGCACTAACTAAAATCTAAACGTAAAATGTTGAAGTATTGCATTACAAGCAGACAAAAAGCCTAATGGAGGCTATGACGACACGCTTATTCATAACAAAATAAATATAATAACAACATGTAATTATTTGCCATTAGTAAGAAGGGTGGAGATCCATTTTCTTGCATCTTTGCATTCTAAAATAATAACTCTACATCAAGACAGCAGTTCCACTAACTCACCATCCAGCCCAGTGGTGGAGTTACATTAAGACAGCAGTTCCACTAACTCACCATCCAGCCCAGTGGTGGAGTTACATTAAGACAGCAGTTCCACTAACTCACCATCCAGCCCAGTGGTGGAGTTACATTAAGACAGCAGTTCCACTAACTCACCATCCAGCCCAGTGGTGGAGTTACATTAAGACAGCAGTTCCACTAACTCACCATCCAGCCCAGTGGTGGAGTTACATTAAGACAGCAGTTCCACTAACTCACCATCCAGCCCAGTGGTGGAGTTACATTAAGACAGCAGTTCCACTAACTCACCATCCAGCCCAGTGGTGGAGTTACATTAAGACAGCAGTTCCACTAACTCACCATCCAGCCCAGTGGTGGAGTTACATTAGCAGTTCCACTAACTCACCATCCAGCCCAGCCAGAGAGCTGTAGTCCTGCTGTGGAAGCTGCTGCTGCTGTTGCTGATGTTGTCTGTCTCTAGCCATAGCCAGCTCCGTCAGACTGTAGTCTTCCACGTAGTCCAGAGAAAGCTCCGGTTGCTCGTAGTAGGTTGGGGCCGGCAGGGCTGATACCCCCCGGTGGCGGAATGAGGGCAGTGCAGGGGATGAGGACAGATAGAGGGAGATGACGTCCTGCAGCAGCTGACGGTCTCTCTCTCTCTGTTTGGCCTGTTGGTATCTGGAGGAAGGACGGAGCCCTGCGTAGACCTTTCCTCCCTGGTGGAGGGAGCGCTCCGTATCTTCCTGGTATCTGTGCTGTAATACACAGAGAGATGATTTACGGATGAGGACAAGTGTATGTGTGTTTCTGTGCGTATGTCCAGCCGTGCGTGTTTGTGTGTGTGTGTGTGAGTGAGTGATTTCATACATTAAACCTTTACTTGTAGCGAGGTAAGTCATTGCAAATGTACAGTTATGACTATAACTACTGTTCCCTGATGGAGGGAATCAGAATCAACTTTATTCACCAAGGACATTTACAAATGTTCAGATTGTTACCTGGTGATATGGTGCTGCTAGTGATAGACAACAACCTCAGAATGTTACCTGGTGATATGGTGCTGTTAGACAACATACTCAGAATGTTACCTGGTGATATGGTGCTGCTAGACAACATACTCAGAATGTTACCTGGTGATATGGTGCTGCTAGACAAAATCCTCAGAATGTACCGAGGGCTGCTAGACAACATACTCAGAATGTTACCTGGTGATATGGTGCTGCTAGACAACATACTCAGAATGTTACCTGGTGATATGGTGCTGCAAAGTGATAGACAACATACTCAGATTGTTACCTGGTGATATGGTGCTGCTAGACAACATCCTCAGAATGTTACCTGGTGATATGGTGCTGCTAGACAACATACTCAGAATGTTACCTGGTGATATGGTGCTGCTAGACAACATGCTCAGAATGTTACCTGGTGATATGGTGCTGCTAGACAACACACTCAGAATGTTACCTGGTGATATGGTGCTGCTAGTGATAGACAACATACTCAGATTGTTACCTGGTGATATGGTGCTGCTAGTGATAGACAACATCCTCAGAATGTTACCTGGTGATATGGTGCTGCTAGACAACATACTCAGAATGTTACCTGGTGATATGGTGCTGCTAGACAACATACTCAGATTGTTACCTGGTAATATGGTGCTGCTAGACAACATTCTCAGAATGTTACCTGGTGATATGGTGCTGCTAGACAACATCCTCAGAATGTTACCTGGTGATATGGTGCTGCTAGACAACATACTCAGAATGTTACCTGGTGATATGGTGCTGCTAGACAACATACTCAGAATGTTACCTGGTGATATGGTGCTGCTAGTGATAGACAACATACTCAGATTGTTACCTGGTGATATGGTGCTGCTAGTGATAGACAACATACTCAGATTGTTACCTGGTGATATGGTGCTGATAGACAACATACTCAGAATGTTACCTGGTGATATGGTGCTGCTAGTGATAGACAACATACTCAGAATGTTACCTGGTGATATGGTGCTGCTAGTGATACTCAGAATGTTACCTGGTGATATGGTGCTGCTAGACAACATCCTCAGAATGTTACCTGGTGATATGGTGCTGCTAGACAACATACTCAGAATGTTACCTGGTGATATGGTGCTGCTAGACAACATACTCAGAATGTTACCTGGTGATATGGTGCTGCTAGACAACATCTTCAGATTGTTACCTGGTGATATGGTGCTGCTAGTGATAGACAGCATACTCAGATTGTTACCTGGTGATATGGTGCTGCTAGACAACATCTTCAGATTGTTACCTGGTGATATGGTGCTGCTAGACAACATATTCAGGATGTTACCTGGTGATATGGTGCTGATAGTGATGTTACCTGGTGATATGGTGCTGCTAGACAACATACTCAGGTTGTTACCTGGTGATATGGTGCTGCTAGACAACATCTTCAGGATGTTACCTGGTGATATGGTGCTGATAGTGATGTTACCTGGTGATATGGTGCTGCTAGACAACATACTCAGAATGTTACCTGGTGATATGGTAATGCTAGACAACATACTCAGAATGTTACCTGGTGATATGGTGCTGCTAGTGATAGACAACATACTCAGATTGTTACCTGGTGATATGGTGCTGCTAGTGATAGACAACATACTCAGATTGTTACCTGGTGATATGGTGCTGATAGACAACATACTCAGAATGTTACCTGGTGATATGGTGCTGCTAGTGATAGACAACATACTCAGAATGTTACCTGGTGTTATGGTGCTGCTAGTGATACTCAGAATGTTACCTGGTGATATGGTGCTGCTAGACAACATCCTCAGAATGTTACCTGGTGATATGCTGCTGCTAGACAACATACTCAGAATGTTACCTGGTGATATGGTGCTGCTAGACAACATACTCAGAATGTTACCTGGTGATATGGTGCTGCTAGACAACACACTCAGAATGTTACCTGGTGATATGGTGCTGCTAGTGATAGACAACAACCTCAGAATGTTACCTGGTGATATGGTGCTGTTAGACAACATACTCAGAATGTTACCTGGTGATATGGTGCTGCTAGTGATAGACAACATACTCAGATTGTTACTTGGTGATATGGTGCTGCTAGTGATAGACAACATCATCAGAATGTTACCTGGTGATATGGTGCTGCTAGACAACATACTCAGAATGTTACCTGGTGATATGGTGCTGCTAGACAACATACTCAGAATGTTACCTGGTGATATGGTGCTGCTAGACAACATACTCAGATTGTTACCTGGTGATATGGTGCTGCTAGACAACATACTCAGAATGTTACCTGGTGATATGGTGCTGCTAGACAACATCCTCAGAATGTTACCTGGTGATATGGTGCTGCTAGACAACATCCTCAGAATGTTACCTGGTGATATGGTGCTGCTAGACAACATCTTCAGATTGTTACCTGGTGATATGGTGCTGCTAGTGATAGACAGCATACTCAGATTGTTACCTGGTGATATGGTGCTGCTAGACAACATCTTCAGATTGTTACCTGGTGATATGGTGCTGCTAGACAACATCTTCAGGATGTTACCTGGTGATATGGTGCTGATAGTGATGTTACCTGGTGATATGGTGCTGCTAGACAACATACTCAGTGTGTTACCTGGTGATATGGTGCTGTTAGACAACATCTTCAGGATGTTACCTGGTGATATGGTGCTGATAGTGATGTTACCTGGTGATATTGTGCTGCTAGACAACATACTCAGAATGTTACCTGGTGATATGGTGCTGCTAGACAACATACTCAGAATGTTGCCTGGTGATATGGTGCTGCTAGCGATAGACAACATACTCAGATTCTTACCTGGTGATATGGTGCTGCTAGACAACATACTCAGAATGTTACCTGGTGATATGGTGCTGCTAGACAACATACTCAGATTGTTACCTGGTGATATGGTGCTGCAAGTGATAGACAACATACTCAGAATGTTACCTGGTGATATGGTGCTGCTGGTGATAGACAACATACTCAGGAGGTTACCTGGTGATATGGTGCTGCTGGTGATAGACAACATACTCAGAATGTTACCTGGTGATATGGTGCTGCTAGTGATAGACAACATACTCAGAATGTTACCTGGTGATATGGTGCTGCTAGTGATAGACAACATCCTCAGAATGTTACCTGGTGATATGGTGCTGCTAGACAACATCCTCAGAATGTTACCTGGTGATATGGTGCTGCTAGACAACACACCCAGAATGTTACCTGGTGATATGGTGCTGCTAGACAACATACTCAGAATGTTACTTGGTGATATGGTGCTGTTAGACAACATACTCAGAATGTTACCTGGTGATATGGTGCTGCTAGACAACATACTCAGAATGTTACCTGGTGATATGGTGCTGCTAGACAACATACTCAGAATGTTACCTGGTGATATGGTGCTGCTAGTGATAGACAACATACTCAGAATGTTACCTGGTGATATGGTGCTGCTAGTGATAGACAACATCCTCAGAATGTTACCTGGTGATATGGTGCTGCTAGACAACATACTCAGAATGTTACCTGGTGATATGGTGCTGCTAGACAACACACTCAGAATGTTACCTGGTGATATGGTGCTGCTAGACAACATACTCAGAATGTTACCTGGTGATATGGTGCTGCTAGTAATAGACAACATACTCAGAATATTACCTGGATATATGGTGCTGCTAGACAATACACTCAGAATGTTACCTGGTGATATGGTGCTGCTAGACAACATACTCAGAATGTTACCTGGTGAAATGATGCTGCTAGACAACTTACTCAGAATGTTACCTGGTGATATGGTGCCGCTAGACAACATACTCAGAATGTTACCTGGTGATATGGTGCTGCTAGAGAACATACTCAGAATGTTACCTGGTGATATGGTGCTGCTAGTGATAGACAACATCCTCAGAATGTTACCTGGTGATATGGTGCTGCTAGTGATAGACAACATCCTCAGAATGTTACCTGGTGATATGGTGCTGCTAGACAACATACTCAGAATGTTACCTGGTGATATGGTGCTGCTAGTGATAGACAACATACTCAGAATGTTACCTGGTGATATGGTGCTGCTAGACAACACACCCAGAATGTTACCTGGTGATATGGTGCTGCTAGCCAACATACTCAGAATGTTTCCTGGTGATATGGTGCTGCTAGACAACATACTCAGAATGTTACCTGGTGATATGGTGCTGCTAGTGATAGACAACATACTCAGAATGTTACCTGGTGATATGGTGCTGCTAGACAACACACTCAGAATGTTATCTGGTGGTGTGGTGCTGCTAGTGATAGACAACATACTCAGAATGTTACCTGGTGATGTGGTGCTGCTAGTGTTAGATAACATACTTAAAATGTTACCTGGTGATATGGTGCTGCTAGACAACATACTCAGTATGTTAACTGGTGATATGGTGCTGCTAGACAACACACTCAGAATGTTACCTGGTGATATGGTGCTGCTAGACAACATACTCAGAATGTTACCTGGTGATATGGTGCTGCTAGACAACTTACTCAGAATGTTACCTGGTGATATGGTGCCGCTAGACAACATACTCAGAATGTTACCTGGTGATATGGTGCTGCTAGACAACATACTCAGAATGTTACCTGGTGATATGGTGCTGCTAGTGATAGACAACATACTCAGAATGTTACCTGGTTATATGGTGCTGTTAGACAACATACTCAGAATGTTACCTGGTGATATGGTGCTGCTAGACAACATACTCAGAATGTTACCTGGTGATATGGTGCTGCTAGACAATATCCTCAGAATGTTACCTGGTGATATGGTGCTGCTAGACAACATACTCAGAATGTTACCTGGTGATATGGTGCTGCTAGACAACATCCTCAGAATGTTACCTGGTGATATGGTGCTGCTAGACAACACACCCAGAATGTTACCTGGTGATATGGTGCTGCTAGACAACATACTCAGAATGTTTCCTGGTGATATGGTGCTGCTAGACAACATACTCAGAATGTTACCTGGTGATATGGTGCTGCTACTGATAGACAACATACTCAGAATGTTACCTGGTGATATGGTGCTGCTAGACAACACACTCAGAATGTTACCTGGTGGTGTGGTGCTGCTAGTGATAGACAACATACTCAGAATTTTACCTGGTGATTTGGTGCTGCTAGTGATAGACAACATACTCAGAATGTTACCTGGTGATATGGTGCTGCTAGACAACATACTCAGAATGTTACCTGGTGATATGGTGCTGCTAGACAACATACTCAGAATGTTACATGGTGATATGGTGCTGATAGACAACTTACTCAGAATGTTACCTGGTGATATGGTGCCGCTAGACAACATACTCAGATGTTACCTGGTGATGTGGTGCTGCTAGACAACATACTCAGAATGTTACCTGGTGATATGGTGCTGCTAGACAACATACTCAGAATGTTACCTGGTGATATGGTGCTGCTAGACAACACACTCAGAATGTTACCTGGTGATATGGTGCTGCTAGACAACATCCTCAGAATATTACCTGGTGATATGGTGCTGCTAGACAACATACTCAGAATGTTACCTGGTGATATGGTGCTGCTAGACAACATACTCAGAATGTTACCTGGTGATATGGTGCTGCTAGACAACACACTCAGAATGTTACCTGGTGATATGGTGCTGTTAGACAACATACTCAGAATGTTACCTGGTGATATGGTATTGCTAGTGATAGACAACATACTCAGATTGTTACCTGGTGATATGGTGCTGCTAGTGATAGACAACATCATCAGAATGTTACCTGGTGATATGGTGCTGCTAGACAACATACTCAGAATGTTACCTGGTGATATGGTGCTGCTAGACAACATACTCAGAATGTTACCTGGTGATATGGTGCTGCTAGACAACATCCTCAGAATGTTACCTGGTGATATGGTGCTGCTAGACAACATCCTCAGAATGTTACCTGGTGATATGGTGCTGCTAGACAACATACTCAGAATGTTACTTGGTGATATGGTGCTGTTAGACAACATACTCAGAATGTTACCTGGTGATATGGTGCTGCTAGACAACATCTTCAGATTGTTACCTGGTGATATGGTGCTGCTAGTGATAGACAGCATACTCAGATTGTTACCTGGTGATATGGTGCTGTTAGACAACATACTCAGAATGTTACCTGGTGATATGGTGCTGCTAGACTACATACTCAGAATGTTACCTGGTGATATGGTGCTGCTAGACAACATACTCAGAATGTTACCTGGTGATATGGTGCTGCTAGTGATAGACAACATCCTCAGAATGTTACCTGGTGATATGGTGCTGCTAGACAACATACTCAGAATGTTACCTGGTGATATGGTGCTGCTAGACAACACACTCAGAATGTTACCTGGTGATATGGTGCTGCTAGACAACATCTTCAGATTGTTACCTGGTGATATGGTGCTGCTAGTGATAGACTGCATACTCAGATTGTTACCTGGTGATATGGTGCTGCTAGACAACATCTTCAGATTGTTACCTGGTGATATGGTGCTGCTAGTGATAGACAACATACTCAGATTGTTACCTGGTGATATGGTGCTGCTAGACAACATCTTCAGATTGTTACCTGGTGATATGGTGCTGCTAGTGATAGACAGCATACTCAGATTGTTACCTGGTGATATGGTGCTGCTAGACAACATCTTCAGATTGTTACCTGGTGATATGGTGCTCCTAGACAACATCTTCAGGATGTTACCTGGTGATATGGTGCTGATAGTGATGTTACCTGGTGATATGGTGCTGCTAGACAACATACTCAGATTGTTACCTGGTGATATGGTGCTGCTAGACAACATACTCAGAATGTTACCTGGTGATATGGTGCTGCTAGTGATAGACAACATACTCAGATTGTTACCTGGTGATATGGTGCTGCTAGTGATAGACAACATCATCAGAATGTTACCTGGTGATATGGTGCTGCTAGACAACATACTCAGAATGTTACCTGGTGATATGGTGCTGCTAGACAACATACTCAGAATGTTACCTGGTGATATGGTGCTGCTAGACAACATCCTCAGAATGTTACCTGGTGATATGGTGCTGCTAGACAACCTCCTCAGAATGTTACCTGGTGATATGGTGCTGGTAGACAACATACTCAGAATGTTACTTGGTGATATGGTGCTGTTAGACAACATACTCAGAATGTTACCTGGTGATATGGTGCTGCTAGACAACATCTTCAGATTGTTACCTGGTGATATGGTGCTGCTAGTGATAGACAGCATACTCATATTGTTACCTGGTGATATGGTGCTGTTAGACAACATACTCAGAATGTTACCTGGTGATATGGTGCTGCTAGACAACATACTCAGAATGTTACCTGGTGATATGGTGCTGCTAGACAACATACTCAGAATGTTACCTGGTGATATGGTGCTGCTAGTGATAGACAACATACTCAGAATGTTACCTGGTTATATGGTGCTGCTAGTGATAGACAACATCCTCAGAATGTTACCTGGTGATATGGTGCTGCTAGAAAACATACTCAGAATGTTACCTGGTGATATGGTGCTGCTAGACAACATACTCAGAATGTTACCTGGTGATATGGTGCTGCTAGTAATAGACAACATACTCAGAATGTTACCTGGTGATATGGTGCTGCTAGACAACATACTCAGAATGTTACCTGGTGATATGGTGCTGTTAGACAACATACTCAGAATGTTACCTGGTGATATGGTGCTGCTAGTGATAGACAACATCCTCAGAATGTTACCTGGTGATATGGTGCTGCTAGACAACATACTCAGAATGTTACCTGGTGATATGGTGCTGCTAGTGATAGACAACATACTCAGAATGTTACCTGGTGATATGGTGCTGCTAGACAACACACCCAGAATGTTACCTGGTGATATGGTGCTGCTAGCCAACATACTCAGAATGTTTCCTGGTGATATGGTGCTGCTAGACAACATACTCAGAATGTTACCTGGTGATATGGTGCTGCTAGTGATAGACAACATACTCAGAATGTTACCTGGTGATATGGTGCTGCTAGACAACACACTCAGAATGTTATCTGGTGGTGTGGTGCTGCTAGTGATAGACAACATACTCAGAATGTTACCTGGTGATGTGGTGCTGCTAGTGTTAGATAACATACTTAAAATGTTACCTGGTGATATGGTGCTGCTAGACAACATACTCAGTATGTTAACTGGTGATATGGTGCTGCTAGACAACACACTCAGAATGTTACCTGGTGATATGGTGCTGCTAGACAACATACTCAGAATGTTACCTGGTGATATGGTGCTGCTAGACAACTTACTCAGAATGTTACCTGGTGATATGGTGCCGCTAGACAACATACTCAGAATGTTACCTGGTGATATGGTGCTGCTAGACAACATACTCAGAATGTTACCTGGTGATATGGTGCTGCTAGTGATAGACAACATACTCAGAATGTTACCTGGTTATATGGTGCTGTTAGACAACATACTCAGAATGTTACCTGGTGATATGGTGCTGCTAGACAACATACTCAGAATGTTACCTGGTGATATGGTGCTGCTAGACAATATCCTCAGAATGTTACCTGGTGATATGGTGCTGCTAGACAACATACTCAGAATGTTACCTGGTGATATGGTGCTGCTAGACAACATCCTCAGAATGTTACCTGGTGATATGGTGCTGCTAGACAACACACCCAGAATGTTACCTGGTGATATGGTGCTGCTAGACAACATACTCAGAATGTTTCCTGGTGATATGGTGCTGCTAGACAACATACTCAGAATGTTACCTGGTGATATGGTGCTGCTACTGATAGACAACATACTCAGAATGTTACCTGGTGATATGGTGCTGCTAGACAACACACTCAGAATGTTACCTGGTGGTGTGGTGCTGCTAGTGATAGACAACATACTCAGAATTTTACCTGGTGATTTGGTGCTGCTAGTGATAGACAACATACTCAGAATGTTACCTGGTGATATGGTGCTGCTAGACAACATACTCAGAATGTTACCTGGTGATATGGTGCTGCTAGACAACATACTCAGAATGTTACATGGTGATATGGTGCTGATAGACAACTTACTCAGAATGTTACCTGGTGATATGGTGCCGCTAGACAACATACTCAGATGTTACCTGGTGATGTGGTGCTGCTAGACAACATACTCAGAATGTTACCTGGTGATATGGTGCTGCTAGACAACATACTCAGAATGTTACCTGGTGATATGGTGCTGCTAGACAACACACTCAGAATGTTACCTGGTGATATGGTGCTGCTAGACAACATCCTCAGAATATTACCTGGTGATATGGTGCTGCTAGACAACATACTCAGAATGTTACCTGGTGATATGGTGCTGCTAGACAACATACTCAGAATGTTACCTGGTGATATGGTGCTGCTAGACAACACACTCAGAATGTTACCTGGTGATATGGTGCTGTTAGACAACATACTCAGAATGTTACCTGGTGATATGGTATTGCTAGTGATAGACAACATACTCAGATTGTTACCTGGTGATATGGTGCTGCTAGTGATAGACAACATCATCAGAATGTTACCTGGTGATATGGTGCTGCTAGACAACATACTCAGAATGTTACCTGGTGATATGGTGCTGCTAGACAACATACTCAGAATGTTACCTGGTGATATGGTGCTGCTAGACAACATCCTCAGAATGTTACCTGGTGATATGGTGCTGCTAGACAACATCCTCAGAATGTTACCTGGTGATATGGTGCTGCTAGACAACATACTCAGAATGTTACTTGGTGATATGGTGCTGTTAGACAACATACTCAGAATGTTACCTGGTGATATGGTGCTGCTAGACAACATCTTCAGATTGTTACCTGGTGATATGGTGCTGCTAGTGATAGACAGCATACTCAGATTGTTACCTGGTGATATGGTGCTGTTAGACAACATACTCAGAATGTTACCTGGTGATATGGTGCTGCTAGACTACATACTCAGAATGTTACCTGGTGATATGGTGCTGCTAGACAACATACTCAGAATGTTACCTGGTGATATGGTGCTGCTAGTGATAGACAACATCCTCAGAATGTTACCTGGTGATATGGTGCTGCTAGACAACATACTCAGAATGTTACCTGGTGATATGGTGCTGCTAGACAACACACTCAGAATGTTACCTGGTGATATGGTGCTGCTAGACAACATCTTCAGATTGTTACCTGGTGATATGGTGCTGCTAGTGATAGACTGCATACTCAGATTGTTACCTGGTGATATGGTGCTGCTAGACAACATCTTCAGATTGTTACCTGGTGATATGGTGCTGCTAGTGATAGACAACATACTCAGATTGTTACCTGGTGATATGGTGCTGCTAGACAACATCTTCAGATTGTTACCTGGTGATATGGTGCTGCTAGTGATAGACAGCATACTCAGATTGTTACCTGGTGATATGGTGCTGCTAGACAACATCTTCAGATTGTTACCTGGTGATATGGTGCTCCTAGACAACATCTTCAGGATGTTACCTGGTGATATGGTGCTGATAGTGATGTTACCTGGTGATATGGTGCTGCTAGACAACATACTCAGATTGTTACCTGGTGATATGGTGCTGCTAGACAACATACTCAGAATGTTACCTGGTGATATGGTGCTGCTAGTGATAGACAACATACTCAGATTGTTACCTGGTGATATGGTGCTGCTAGTGATAGACAACATCATCAGAATGTTACCTGGTGATATGGTGCTGCTAGACAACATACTCAGAATGTTACCTGGTGATATGGTGCTGCTAGACAACATACTCAGAATGTTACCTGGTGATATGGTGCTGCTAGACAACATCCTCAGAATGTTACCTGGTGATATGGTGCTGCTAGACAACCTCCTCAGAATGTTACCTGGTGATATGGTGCTGGTAGACAACATACTCAGAATGTTACTTGGTGATATGGTGCTGTTAGACAACATACTCAGAATGTTACCTGGTGATATGGTGCTGCTAGACAACATCTTCAGATTGTTACCTGGTGATATGGTGCTGCTAGTGATAGACAGCATACTCATATTGTTACCTGGTGATATGGTGCTGTTAGACAACATACTCAGAATGTTACCTGGTGATATGGTGCTGCTAGACAACATACTCAGAATGTTACCTGGTGATATGGTGCTGCTAGACAACATACTCAGAATGTTACCTGGTGATATGGTGCTGCTAGTGATAGACAACATACTCAGAATGTTACCTGGTTATATGGTGCTGCTAGTGATAGACAACATCCTCAGAATGTTACCTGGTGATATGGTGCTGCTAGAAAACATACTCAGAATGTTACCTGGTGATATGGTGCTGCTAGACAACATACTCAGAATGTTACCTGGTGATATGGTGCTGCTAGTAATAGACAACATACTCAGAATGTTACCTGGTGATATGGTGCTGCTAGACAACATACTCAGAATGTTACCTGGTGATATGGTGCTGTTAGACAACATACTCAGAATGTTACCTGGTGATATGGTGCTGCTTGTGATAGACAACATACTCAGAATGTTACCTGGTGATATGGTGCTGCTAGTGATAGACAACATACTCAGAATGTTACCTGGTGATATGGTGCTGTTAGACAACATACTCAGAATGTTACCTGGTGATATTGTGCTGCTAGTGATAGACAACATACTCAGAATGTTACCTGGTGATATGGTGCTGCTAGTGATAGACAACATACTCAGAATGTTACCTGGTTATATGGTGCTGTTAGACAACATACTCAGAATGTTACCTGGTGATATGGTGCTGCTAGACAACATACTCAGAATGTTACCTGGTGATATGGTGCTGCTAGACAACATTCTCAGAATGTTACCTGGTGATATGGTGCTGCTAGACAACATACTCAGATTGTTACCTGGTGATATGGTGCTGCTAGACAACATACTCAGAATGTTACCTGGTGATATGGTGCTGCTAGACAACATTCTCAGAATGTTACCTGGTGATATGGTGCTGCTAGACAACATACTCAGATTGTTACCTGGTGATATGGTGCTGCTAGACAACATACTCAGAATGTTACCTGGTGATATGGTGCTGCTAGTGATAGACAACATACTCAGAATGTTACCTGGTGATATGGTGCTGCAAAGTGATAGACAACATACTCAGATGTTACCTGGTGATATGGTGCTGCTAGTGATAGACAACATCCTCAGAATGTTACCTGGTGATATGGTGCTGCTAGTGATAGACAACATCCTCAGAATGTTACCTGGTGATATGGTGCTGCTAGACAACATACTCAGAATGTTACCTGGTGATATGGTGCTGTTAGACAACATACTCAGAATGTTACCTGGTAATATGGTGCTGCTAGTGATAGACAACATACTCAGAATGTTACCTGGTGATATGGTGCTGCTAGTGATAGACAACATACTCAGAATGTTACCTGGTGATATGGTGCTGTTAGACAACATACTCAGAATGTTACCTGGTGATATGGTGCTGCTAGACAACATATTCAGGATGTTACCTGGTGATATGGTGCTGATAGTGATGTTACCTGGTGATATGGTGCTGCTAGACAACATACTCAGGTTGTTACCTGGTGATATGGTGCTGCTAGACAACATCTTCAGGATGTTACCTGGTGATATGGTGCTGATAGTGATGTTACCTGGTGATATGGTGCTGCTAGACAACATACTCAGAATGTTACCTGGTGATATGGTGCTGCTAGACAACATACTCAGAATGTTACCTGGTGATATGGTGCTGCTAGTGATAGACAACATACTCAGATTGTTACCTGGTGATATGGTGCTGCTAGTGATAGACAACATACTCAGATTGTTACCTGGTGATATGGTGCTGATAGACAACATACTCAGAATGTTACCTGGTGATATGGTGCTGCTAGTGATAGACAACATACTCAGAATGTTACCTGGTGATATGGTGCTGCTAGTGATACTCAGAATGTTACCTGGTGATATGGTGCTGCTAGACAACACACTCAGAATGTTACCTGGTGATATGGTGCTGCTAGTGATAGACAACAACCTCAGAATGTTACCTGGTGATATGGTGCTGTTAGACAACATACTCAGAATGTTACCTGGTGATATGGTGCTGCTAGTGATAGACAACATACTCAGATTGTTACTTGGTGATATGGTGCTGCTAGTGATAGACAACATCATCAGAATGTTACCTGGTGATATGGTGCTGCTAGACAACATACTCAGAATGTTACCTGGTGATATGGTGCTGCTAGACAACATACTCAGAATGTTACCTGGTGATATGGTGCTGCTAGACAACATACTCAGATTGTTACCTGGTGATATGGTGCTGCTAGACAACATACTCAGAATGTTACCTGGTGATATGGTGCTGCTAGACAACATCCTCAGAATGTTACCTGGTGATATGGTGCTGCTAGTGATAGACAACATACTCAGATTGTTACCTGGTGATATGGTGCTGCTAGACAACATCTTCAGATTGTTACCTGGTGATATGGTGCTGCTAGTGATAGACAGCATACTCAGATTGTTACCTGGTGATATGGTGCTGCTAGACAACATCTTCAGATTGTTACCTGGTGATATGGTGCTGCTAGACAACATCTTCAGGATGTTACCTGGTGATATGGTGCTGATAGTGATGTTACCTGGTGATATGGTGCTGCTAGACAACATACTCAGATTGTTACCTGGTGATATGGTGCTGTTAGACAACATCTTCAGGATGTTACCTGGTGATATGGTGCTGATAGTGATGTTACCTGGTGATATTGTGCTGCTAGACAACATACTCAGAATGTTACCTGGTGATATGGTGCTGCTAGACAACATACTCAGAATGTTGCCTGGTGATATGGTGCTGCTAGCGATAGACAACATACTCAGATTCTTACCTGGTGATATGGTGCTGCTAGACAACATACTCAGATTGTTACCTGGTGATATGGTGCTGCAAGTGATAGACAACATACTCAGAATGTTACCTGGTGATATGGTGCTGCTGGTGATAGACAACATACTCAGGAGGTTACCTGGTGATATGGTGCTGCTGGTGATAGACAACATACTCAGAATGTTACCTGGTGATATGGTGCTGCTAGTGATAGACCACATACTCAGAATGTTACCTGGTGATATGGTGCTGCTAGTGATAGACAACATCCTCAGAATGTTACCTGGTGATATGGTGCTGCTAGACAACATCCTCAGAATGTTACCTGGTGATATGGTGCTGCTAGACAACATCCTCAGAATGTTACCTGGTGATATGGTGCTGCTAGACAACATCTTCAGATTGTTACCTGGTGATATGGTGCTGCTAGTGATAGACAGCATACTCAGATTGTTACCTGGTGATATGGTGCTGCTAGACAACATCTTCAGATTGTTACCTGGTGATATGGTGCTGCTAGACAACATCTTCAGGATGTTACCTGGTGATATGGTGCTGATAGTGATGTTACCTGGTGATATGGTGCTGCTAGACAACATACTCAGATTGTTACCTGGTGATATGGTGCTGTTAGACAACATCTTCAGGATGTTACCTGGTGATATGGTGCTGATAGTGATGTTACCTGGTGATATTGTGCTGCTAGACAACATACTCAGAATGTTACCTGGTGATATGGTGCTGCTAGACAACATACTCAGAATGTTGCCTGGTGATATGGTGCTGCTAGCGATAGACAACATACTCAGATTCTTACCTGGTGATATGGTGCTGCTAGACAACATACTCAGAATGTTACCTGGTGATATGGTGCTGCTAGACAACATACTCAGATTGTTACCTGGTGATATGGTGCTGCAAGTGATAGACAACATACTCAGAATGTTACCTGGTGATATGGTGCTGCTGGTGATAGACAACATACTCAGGAGGTTACCTGGTGATATGGTGCTGCTGGTGATAGACAACATACTCAGGATGTTACCTGGTGATATGGTGCTGCTAGTGATAGACAACATACTCAGAATGTTACCTGGTGATATGGTGCTGCTAGTGATAGACAACATCCTCAGAATGTTACCTGGTGATATGGTGCTGCTAGACAACATCCTCAGAATGTTACCTGGTGATATGGTGCTGCTAGACAACATCCTCAGAATGTTACCTGGTGATATGGTGCTGCTAGACAACATACTCAGAATGTTACTTGGTGATATGGTGCTGTTAGACAACATACTCAGAATGTTACCTGGTGATATGGTGCTGCTAGACAACATACTCAGAATGTTACCTGGTGATATGGTGCTGCTAGACAACATACTCAGAATGTTACCTGGTGATATGGTGCTGCTAGTGATAGACAACATACTCAGAATGTTACCTGGTGATATGGTGCTGCTAGTGATAGACAACATCCTCAGAATGTTACCTGGTGATATGGTGCTGCTAGACAACATACTCAGAATGTTACCTGGTGATATGGTGCTGCTAGACAACACACTCAGAATGTTACCTGGTGATATGGTGCTGCTAGACAACATACTCAGAATGTTACCTGGTGATATGGTGCTGCTAGTAATAGACAACATACTCAGAATATTACCTGGATATATGGTGCTGCTAGACAATACACTCAGAATGTTACCTGGTGATATGGTGCTGCTAGACAACATACTCAGAATGTTACCTGGTGAAATGATGCTGCTAGACAACTTACTCAGAATGTTACCTGGTGATATGGTGCCGCTAGACAACATACTCAGAATGTTACCTGGTGATATGGTGCTGCTAGACAACATACTCAGAATGTTACCTGGTGATATGGTGCTGCTAGTGTAAGACAACATCCTCAGAATGTTACCTGGTGATATGGTGCTGCTAGTGATAGACAACATCCTCAGAATGTTACCTGGTGATATGGTGCTGCTAGACAACATACTCAGAATGTTACCTGGTGATATGGTGCTGCTAGTGATAGACAACATACTCAGAATGTTACCTGGTGATATGGTGCTGCTAGACAACACACCCAGAATGTTACCTGGTGATATGGTGCTGCTAGACAACATACTCAGAATGTTTCCTGGTGATATGGTGCTGCTAGACAACATACTCAGAATGTTACCTGGTGATATGGTGCTGCTAGTGATAGACAACATACTCAGAATGTTACCTGGTGATATGGTGCTGCTAGACAACACACTCAGAATGTTACCTGGTGGTGTGGTGCTGCTAGTGATAGACAACATACTCAGAATGTTACCTGGTGATGTGGTGCTGCTAGTGTTAGATAACATACTTAAAATGTTACCTGGTGATATGGTGCTGCTAGACAACATACTCAGTATGTTAACTGGTGATATGGTGCTGCTAGACAACACACTCAGAATGTTACCTGGTGATATGGTGCTGCTAGACAACATACTCAGAATGTTACCTGGTGATATGGTGCTGCTAGACAACTTACTCAGAATGTTACCTGGTGATATGGTGCCGCTAGACAACATACTCAGAATGTTACCTGGTGATATGGTGCTGCTAGACAACATACTCAGAATGTTACCTGGTGATATGGTGCTGCTAGTGATAGACAACATACTCAGAATGTTACCTGGTTATATGGTGCTGTTAGACAACATACTCAGAATGTTACCTGGTGATATGGTGCTGCTAGACAACATACTCAGAATGTTACCTGGTGATATGGTGCTGCTAGACAATATCCTCAGAATGTTACCTGGTGATATGGTGCTGCTAGACAACATACTCAGAATGTTACCTGGTGATATGGTGCTGCTAGACAACATCCTCAGAATGTTACCTGGTGATATGGTGCTGCTAGACAACACACCCAGAATGTTACCTGGTGATATGGTGCTGCTAGACAACATACTCAGAATGTTTCCTGGTGATATGGTGGTGCTAGACAACATACTCAGAATGTTACCTGGTGATATGGTGCTGCTACTGATAGACAACATACTCAGAATGTTACCTGGTGATATGGTGCTGCTAGACAACACACTCAGAATGTTACCTGGTGGTGTGGTGCTGCTAGTGATAGACAACATACTCAGAATTTTACCTGGTGATTTGGTGCTGCTAGTGATAGACAACATACTCAGAATGTTACCTGGTGATATGGTGCTGCTAGACAACATACTCAGAATGTTACCTGGTGATATGGTGCTGCTAGACAACATACTCAGAATGTTACATGGTGATATGGTGCTGATAGACAACTTACTCAGAATGTTACCTGGTGATATGGTGCCGCTAGACAACATACTCAGAATGTTACCTGGTGATGTGGTGCTGCTAGACAACATACTCAGAATGTTACCTGGTGATATGGTGCTGCTAGTGATAGACAACATCCTCAGAATGTTACCTGGTGATATGGTGCTGCTAGACAACATACTCAGAATGTTACCTGGTGATATGGTGCTGCTAAACAACATACTCAGAATGTTACCTGGTGATATGGTGCAGCTAGTAATAGACAACATACTCAGAATGTTACCTGGTGATATGGTGCTGCTAGACAACATACTCAGAATGTTACCTGGTGATATGGTGCTGTTAGACAACATACTCAGAATGTTACCTGGTGATATGGTGCTGCTTGTGATAGACAACATACTCAGAATGTTACCTGGTGATATGGTGCTGCTAGTGATAGACAACATACTCAGAATGTTACCTGGTGATATGGTGCTGCTAGTGATAGACAACATACTCAGAATGTTACCTGGTGATATGGTGCTGCTAGACAACATACTCAGATTGTTACCTGGTGATATGGTGCTGCTAGACAACATTCTCAGAATGTTACCTGGTGATATGGTGCTGCTAGACAACATACTCAGATTGTTACCTGGTGATATGGTGCTGCTAGACAACATACTCAGAATGTTACCTGGTGATATGGTGCTGCTAGTGATAGACAACATACTCAGAATGTTACCTGGTGATATGGTGCTGCTAGACAACATACTCAGAATGTTACCTGGTGATATGGTGCTGCTAGACAACATACTCAGAATGTTACATGGTGATATGGTGCTGATAGACAACTTACTCAGAATGTTACCTGGTGATATGGTGCCGCTAGACAACATACTCAGAATGTTACCTGGTGATGTGGTGCTGCTAGACAACATACTCAGAATGTTACCTGGTGATATGGTGCTGCTAGTGATAGACAACATCCTCAGAATGTTACCTGGTGATATGGTGCTGCTAGACAACATACTCAGAATGTTACCTGGTGATATGGTGCTGCTAAACAACATACTCAGAATGTTACCTGGTGATATGGTGCAGCTAGTAATAGACAACATACTCAGAATGTTACCTGGTGATATGGTGCTGCTAGACAACATACTCAGAATGTTACCTGGTGATATGGTGCTGTTAGACAACATACTCAGAATGTTACCTGGTGATATGGTGCTGCTTGTGATAGACAACATACTCAGAATGTTACCTGGTGATATGGTGCTGCTAGTGATAGACAACATACTCAGAATGTTACCTGGTGATATGGTGCTGTTAGACAACATACTCAGAATGTTACCTGGTGATATGGTGCTGCTAGTGATAGACAACATACTCAGAATGTTACCTGGTGATATGGTGCTGCTAGTGATAGACAACATACTCAGAATGTTACCTGGTGATATGGTGCTGCTAGACAACATACTCAGATTGTTACCTGGTGATATGGTGCTGCTAGACAACATTCTCAGAATGTTACCTGGTGATATGGTGCTGCTAGACAACATACTCAGATTGTTACCTGGTGATATGGTGCTGCTAGACAACATACTCAGAATGTTACCTGGTGATATGGTGCTGCTAGTGATAGACAACATACTCAGAATGTTACCTGGTGATATGGTGCTGCAAAGTGATAGACAACATACTCAGATGTTACCTGGTGACATGTTGCTGCTAGTGATAGACAACAATCTCAGAATGTTACCTGGTGATATGGTGCTGCTAGTGATAGACAACATCCTCAGAATGTTACCTGGTGATATGGTGCTGCTAGACAACATACTCAGAATGTTACCTGGTGATATGGTGCTGTTAGACAACATACTCAGAATGTTACCTGGTGATATGGTGCTGCTAGTGATAGACAACATACTCAGAATGTTACCTGGTGATATGGTGCTGCTAGTGATAGACAACATACTCAGAATGTTACCTGGTGATATGGTGCTGTTAGACAACATACTCAGAATGTTACCTGGTGATATGGTGCTGCTGGTGATAGACAACATACTCAGAATGTTACCTGGTGATATGGTGCTGCTAGTGATAGACAACATACTCAGAATGTTACCTGGTGATATGGTGCTGCTAGACAACATCTTCAGATTGTTACCTGGTGATATGGTGCTGCTAGACAACATACTCAGGTTGTTACCTGGTGATATGGTGCTGCTAGACAACATCTTCAGGATGTTACCTGGTGATATGGTGCTGATAGTGATGTTACCTGGTGATATGGTGCTGCTAGAAAACATACTCAGAATGTTACCTGGTGATATGGTGCTGCTAGACAACATACTCAGAATGTTACCTGGTGATATGGTGCTGCTAGTGATAGACAACATACTCAGATTGTTACCTGGTGATATGGTGCTGCTAGACAACATACTCAGATTGTTACCTGGTGATATGGTGCTGCTAGTGATAGACAACATACTCAGAATGTTACCTGGTGATATGGTGCTGCTGGTGATAGACAACATACTCAGAATGTTACCTGGTGATATGGTGCTGCTAGTGATAGACAACATACTCAGAATGTTACCTGGTGATATGGTGCTGCTAGTGATACTCAGAATGTTACCTGGTGATATGGTGCTGCTAGACAACATCCTCAGAATGTTACCTGGTGATATGGTGCTGCTAGACAACATACTCAGAATGTTACCTGGTGATATGGTGGTGCTAGACAACATACTCAGAATGTTACCAGGTGATATGGTGCTGCTAGACAACATCCTCAGAATGTTACCTGGTGATATGGTGCTGCTAGACAACATACTCAGAATGTTACCTGGTGATATGGTGCTGCTAGACAACATACTCAGAATGTTACCTGGTGATATGGTGCTGCTAGACAACACACTCAGAATGTTACCTGGTGATATGGTGCTGTTAGACAACATACTCAGAATGTTACCTGGTGATATGGTGCTGCTAGTGATAGACAACATACTCAGATTGTTACCTGGTGATATGGTGCTGCTAGTGATAGACAACATCATCAGAATGTTACCTGGTGATATGGTGCTGCTAGACAACATACTCAGAATGTTACCTGGTGATATGGTGCTGCTAGACAACATACTCAGAATGTTACCTGGTGATATGGTGCTGCTAGACAACATCCTCAGAATGTTACCTGGTGATATGGTGCTGCTAGACAACATCCTCAGAATGTTACCTGGTGATATGGTGCTGCTAGACAACATACTCAGAATGTTACTTGGTGATATGGTGCTGTTAGACAACATACTCAGAATGTTACCTGGTGATATGGTGCTGCTAGACAACATCTTCAGATTGTTACCTGGTGATATGGTGCTGCTAGTGATAGACAGCATACTCAGATTGTTACCTGGTGATATGGTGCTGTTAGACAACATACTCAGAATGTTACCTGGTGATATGGTGCTGCTAGACAACATACTCAGAATGTTACCTGGTGATATGGTGCTGCTAGACAACATACTCAGAATGTTACCTGGTGATATGGTGCTGCTAGTGATAGACAACATCCTCAGAATGTTACCTGGTGATATGGTGCTGCTAGACAACATACTCAGAATGTTACCTGGTGATATGGTGCTGCTAGACAACACACTCAGAATGTTACCTGGTGATATGGTGCTGCTAGACAACATCTTCAGATTGTTACCTGGTGATATGGTGCTGCTAGTGATAGACTGCATACTCAGATTGTTACCTGGTGATATGGTGCTGCTAGTGATAGACAACATACTCAGATTGTTACCTGGTGATATGGTGCTGCTAGACAACATCTTCAGATTGTTACCTGGTGATATGGTGCTGCTAGTGATAGACAGCATACTCAGATTGTTACCTGGTGATATGGTGCTGCTAGACAACATCTTCAGATTGTTACCTGGTGATATGGTGCTCCTAGACAACATCTTCAGGATGTTACCTGGTGATATGGTACTGATAGTGATGTTACCTGGTGATATGGTGCTGCTAGACAACATACTCAGATTGTTACCTGGTGATATGGTGCTGCTAGACAACATACTCAGAATGTTACCTGGTGATATGGTGCTGCTAGTGATAGACAACATACTCAGAATGTTACCTGGTGATATGGTGCTGCTAGACAACATACTCAGAATGTTACCTGGTGATATGGTGCTGCTAGACAACATACTCAGAATGTTACATGGTGATATGGTGCTGATAGACAACTTACTCAGAATGTTACCTGGTGATATGGTGCCGCTAGACAACATACTCAGAATGTTACCTGGTGATGTGGTGCTGCTAGACAACATACTCAGAATGTTACCTGGTGATATGGTGCTGCTAGTGATAGACAACATCCTCAGAATGTTACCTGGTGATATGGTGCTGCTAGACAACATACTCAGAATGTTACCTGGTGATATGGTGCTGCTAAACAACATACTCAGAATGTTACCTGGTGATATGGTGCAGCTAGTAATAGACAACATACTCAGAATGTTACCTGGTGATATGGTGCTGCTAGACAACATACTCAGAATGTTACCTGGTGATATGGTGCTGTTAGACAACATACTCAGAATGTTACCTGGTGATATGGTGCTGCTTGTGATAGACAACATACTCAGAATGTTACCTGGTGATATGGTGCTGCTAGTGATAGACAACATACTCAGAATGTTACCTGGTGATATGGTGCTGTTAGACAACATACTCAGAATGTTACCTGGTGATATGGTGCTGCTAGTGATAGACAACATACTCAGAATGTTACCTGGTGATATGGTGCTGCTAGTGATAGACAACATACTCAGAATGTTACCTGGTGATATGGTGCTGCTAGACAACATACTCAGATTGTTACCTGGTGATATGGTGCTGCTAGACAACATTCTCAGAATGTTACCTGGTGATATGGTGCTGCTAGACAACATACTCAGATTGTTACCTGGTGATATGGTGCTGCTAGACAACATACTCAGAATGTTACCTGGTGATATGGTGCTGCTAGTGATAGACAACATACTCAGAATGTTACCTGGTGATATGGTGCTGCAAAGTGATAGACAACATACTCAGATGTTACCTGGTGACATGTTGCTGCTAGTGATAGACAACAATCTCAGAATGTTACCTGGTGATATGGTGCTGCTAGTGATAGACAACATCCTCAGAATGTTACCTGGTGATATGGTGCTGCTAGACAACATACTCAGAATGTTACCTGGTGATATGGTGCTGTTAGACAACATACTCAGAATGTTACCTGGTGATATGGTGCTGCTAGTGATAGACAACATACTCAGAATGTTACCTGGTGATATGGTGCTGCTAGTGATAGACAACATACTCAGAATGTTACCTGGTGATATGGTGCTGTTAGACAACATACTCAGAATGTTACCTGGTGATATGGTGCTGCTGGTGATAGACAACATACTCAGAATGTTACCTGGTGATATGGTGCTGCTAGTGATAGACAACATACTCAGAATGTTACCTGGTGATATGGTGCTGCTAGACAACATCTTCAGATTGTTACCTGGTGATATGGTGCTGCTAGACAACATACTCAGGTTGTTACCTGGTGATATGGTGCTGCTAGACAACATCTTCAGGATGTTACCTGGTGATATGGTGCTGATAGTGATGTTACCTGGTGATATGGTGCTGCTAGAAAACATACTCAGAATGTTACCTGGTGATATGGTGCTGCTAGACAACATACTCAGAATGTTACCTGGTGATATGGTGCTGCTAGTGATAGACAACATACTCAGATTGTTACCTGGTGATATGGTGCTGCTAGACAACATACTCAGATTGTTACCTGGTGATATGGTGCTGCTAGTGATAGACAACATACTCAGAATGTTACCTGGTGATATGGTGCTGCTGGTGATAGACAACATACTCAGAATGTTACCTGGTGATATGGTGCTGCTAGTGATAGACAACATACTCAGAATGTTACCTGGTGATATGGTGCTGCTAGTGATACTCAGAATGTTACCTGGTGATATGGTGCTGCTAGACAACATCCTCAGAATGTTACCTGGTGATATGGTGCTGCTAGACAACATACTCAGAATGTTACCTGGTGATATGGTGGTGCTAGACAACATACTCAGAATGTTACCAGGTGATATGGTGCTGCTAGACAACATCCTCAGAATGTTACCTGGTGATATGGTGCTGCTAGACAACATACTCAGAATGTTACCTGGTGATATGGTGCTGCTAGACAACATACTCAGAATGTTACCTGGTGATATGGTGCTGCTAGACAACACACTCAGAATGTTACCTGGTGATATGGTGCTGTTAGACAACATACTCAGAATGTTACCTGGTGATATGGTGCTGCTAGTGATAGACAACATACTCAGATTGTTACCTGGTGATATGGTGCTGCTAGTGATAGACAACATCATCAGAATGTTACCTGGTGATATGGTGCTGCTAGACAACATACTCAGAATGTTACC
The DNA here is from genome assembly GCF_905237065.1 of Salmo salar. Classification (NCBI taxonomy): domain Eukaryota; kingdom Metazoa; phylum Chordata; class Actinopteri; order Salmoniformes; family Salmonidae; genus Salmo; species Salmo salar. The sequence goes on along the minus strand of NC_059466.1, from coordinate 50,323,830 downwards.
TGGTGATATGGTGCTGCTAGACAACATACTCAGAATGTTACCTGGTGATATGGTGCTGCTAGACAACATCCTCAGAATGTTACCTGGTGATATGGTGCTGCTAGACAACATCCTCAGAATGTTACCTGGTGATATGGTGCTGCTAGACAACATACTCAGAATGTTACTTGGTGATATGGTGCTGTTAGACAACATACTCAGAATGTTACCTGGTGATATGGTGCTGCTAGACAACATCTTCAGATTGTTACCTGGTGATATGGTGCTGCTAGTGATAGACAGCATACTCAGATTGTTACCTGGTGATATGGTGCTGTTAGACAACATACTCAGAATGTTACCTGGTGATATGGTGCTGCTAGACAACATACTCAGAATGTTACCTGGTGATATGGTGCTGCTAGACAACATACTCAGAATGTTACCTGGTGATATGGTGCTGCTAGTGATAGACAACATCCTCAGAATGTTACCTGGTGATATGGTGCTGCTAGACAACATACTCAGAATGTTACCTGGTGATATGGTGCTGCTAGACAACACACTCAGAATGTTACCTGGTGATATGGTGCTGCTAGACAACATCTTCAGATTGTTACCTGGTGATATGGTGCTGCTAGTGATAGACTGCATACTCAGATTGTTACCTGGTGATATGGTGCTGCTAGTGATAGACAACATACTCAGATTGTTACCTGGTGATATGGTGCTGCTAGACAACATCTTCAGATTGTTACCTGGTGATATGGTGCTGCTAGTGATAGACAGCATACTCAGATTGTTACCTGGTGATATGGTGCTGCTAGACAACATCTTCAGATTGTTACCTGGTGATATGGTGCTCCTAGACAACATCTTCAGGATGTTACCTGGTGATATGGTACTGATAGTGATGTTACCTGGTGATATGGTGCTGCTAGACAACATACTCAGATTGTTACCTGGTGATATGGTGCTGCTAGACAACATACTCAGAATGTTACCTGGTGATATGTAGCTGCTAGTGATAGACAACATACTCAGATTGTTACCTGGTGATATGGTGCTGCTAGTGATAGACAACATCATCAGAATGTTACCTGGTGATATGGTGCTGCTAGACAACATACTCAGAATGTTACCTGGTGATATGGTGCTGCTAGACAACATACTCAGAATGTTACCTGGTGATATGGTGCTGCTAGACAACATCCTCAGAATGTTACCTGGTGATATGGTGCTGTTAGACAACATATTCAGAATGTTACTTGGTGATATGGTGCTGTTAGACAACATACTCAGAATGTTACCTGGTGATATGGTGCTGCTAGACAACATCTTCAGATTGTTACCTGGTGATATGGTGCTGCTAGTGATAGACAGCATACTCAGATTGTTACCTGGTGATATGGTGCTGTTAGACAACATACTCAGAATGTTACCTGGTGATATGGTGCTGCTAGACAACATACTCAGAATGTTACCTGGTGATATGGTGCTGCTAGACAACATACTCAGAATGTTACCTGGTGATATGGTGCTGCTAGTGATAGACAACATACTCAGAATGTTACCTGGTGATATGGTGCTGCTAGTGATAGACAACATCCTCAGAATGTTACCTGGTGATATGGTGCTGCTAGACAACATACTCAGAATGTTACCTGGTGATATGGTGCTGCTAGACAACACACTCAGAATGTTACCTGGTGATATGGTGCTGCTAGACAACATCTTCAGATTGTTACCTGGTGATATGGTGCTGCTAGTGATAGACAGCATACTCAGATTGTTACCTGGTGATATGGTGCTGCTAGACAACATCTTCAGATTGTTACCTGGTGATATGGTGCTGCTAGTGATAGACAACATACTCAGATTGTTACCTGGTGATATGGTGCTGCTAGACAACATCTTCAGATTGTTACCTGGTGATATGGTGCTGCTAGTGATATACAGCATACTCAGATTGTTACCTGGTGATATGGTGCTGCTAGACAACACACTCAGAATGTTACCTGGTGATATGGTGCTGCTAGACAACATCTTCAGATTGTTACCTGGTGATATGGTGCTGCTAGACAACATCTTCAGATTGTTACCTGGTGATATGGTGCTGCTAGTGATAGACAGCATACTCAGATTGTTACCTGGTGATATGGTGCTGCTAGACAACATCTTCAGATTGTTACCTGGTGATATGGTGCTCCTAGACAACATCTTCAGGATGTTACCTGGTGATATGGTGCTGATAGTGATGTTACCTGGTGATATGGTGCTGCTAGACAACATACTCAGATTGTTACCTGGTGATATGGTGCTGCTAGACAACATACTCAGAATGTTACCTGGTGATATGGTGCTGCTAGTGATAGACAACATACTCAGATTGTTACCTGGTGATATGGTGCTGCTAGTGATAGACAACATCATCAGAATGTTACCTGGTGATATGGTGCTGCTAGACAACATACTCAGAATGTTACCTGGTGATATGGTGCTGCTAGACAACATACTCAGAATGTTACCTGGTGATATGGTGCTGCTAGACAACATCCTCAGAATGTTACCTGGTGATATGGTGCTGCTAGACAACATATTCAGAATGTTACTTGGTGATATGGTGCTGTTAGACAACATACTCAGAATGTTACCTGGTGATATGGTGCTGCTAGACAACATCTTCAGATTGTTACCTGGTGATATGGTGCTGCTAGTGATAGACAGCATACTCAGATTGTTACCTGGTGATATGGTGCTGTTAGACAACATACTCAGAATGTTACCTGGTGATATGGTGCTGCTAGACAACATACTCAGAATGTTACCTGGTGATATGGTGCTGCTAGACAACATACTCAGAATGTTACCTGGTGATATGGTGCTGCTAATGATAGACAACATACTCAGAATGTTACCTGGTGATATGGTGCTGCTAGTGATAGACAACATCCTCAGAATGTTACCTGGTGATATGGTGCTGCTAGACAACATACTCAGAATGTTACCTGGTGATATGGTGCTGCTAGACAACACACTCAGAATGTTACCTGGTGATATGGTGCTGCTAGACAACATCTTCAGATTGTTACCTGGTGATATGGTGCTGCTAGTGATAGACAGCATACTCAGATTGTTACCTGGTGATATGGTGCTGCTAGACAACATCTTCAGATTGTTACCTGGTGATATGGTGCTGCTAGTGATAGACAACATACTCAGATTGTTACCTGGTGATATGGTGCTGCTAGACAACATCTTCAGATTGTTACCTGGTGATATGGTGCTGCTAGTGATATACAGCATACTCAGATTGTTACCTGGTGATATGGTGCTGCTAGACAACACACTCAGAATGTTACCTGGTGATATGGTGCTGCTAGACAACATCTTCAGATTGTTACCTGGTGATATGGTGCTGCTAGACAACATCTTCAGATTGTTACCTGGTGATATGGTGCTGCTAGTGATAGACAGCATACTCAGATTGTTACCTGGTGATATGGTGCTGCTAGACAACATCTTCAGATTGTTACCTGGTGATATGGTGCTCCTAGACAACATCTTCAGGATGTTACCTGGTGATATGGTGCTGATAGTGATGTTACCTGGTGATATGGTGCTGCTAGACAACATACTCAGATTGTTACCTGGTGATATGGTGCTGCTAGACAACATACTCAGAATGTTACCTGGTGATATGGTGCTGCTAGTGATAGACAACATACTCAGATTGTTACCTGGTGATATGGTGCTGCTAGTGATAGACAACATCATCAGAATGTTACCTGGTGATATGGTGCTGCTAGACAACATACTCAGAATGTTACCTGGTGATATGGTGCTGCTAGACAACATACTCAGAATGTTACCTGGTGATATGGTGCTGCTAGACAACATCCTCAGAATGTTACCTGGTGATATGGTGCTGCTAGACAACATATTCAGAATGTTACTTGGTGATATGGTGCTGTTAGACAACATACTCAGAATGTTACCTGGTGATATGGTGCTGCTAGACAACATCTTCAGATTGTTACCTGGTGATATGGTGCTGCTAGTGATAGACAGCATACTCAGATTGTTACCTGGTGATATGGTGCTGTTAGACAACATACTCAGAATGTTACCTGGTGATATGGTGCTGCTAGACAACATACTCAGAATGTTACCTGGTGATATGGTGCTGCTAGACAACATACTCAGAATGTTACCTGGTGATATGGTGCTGCTAATGATAGACAACATACTCAGAATGTTACCTGGTGATATGGTGCTGCTAGTGATAGACAACATCCTCAGAATGTTACCTGGTGATATGGTGCTGCTAGACAACATACTCAGAATGTTACCTGGTGATATGGTGCTGCTAGACAACACACTCAGAATGTTACCTGGTGATATGGTGCTGCTAGACAACATCTTCAGATTGTTACCTGGTGATATGGTGCTGCTAGTGATAGACAGCATACTCAGATTGTTACCTGGTGATATGGTGCTGCTAGACAACATCTTCAGATTGTTACCTGGTGATATGGTGCTGCTAGTGATAGACAACATACTCAGATTGTTACCTGGTGATATGGTGCTGCTAGACAACATCTTCAGATTGTTACCTGGTGATATGGTGCTGCTAGTGATAGACAGCATACTCAGATTGTTACCTGGTGATATGGTGCTGCTAGACAACATCTTCAGATTGTTACCTGGTGATATGGTGCTCCTAGACAACATCTTCAGGATGTTACCTGGTGATATGGTGCTGATAGTGATGTTACCTGGTGATATGGTGCTGCTAGACAACATACTCAGATTGTTACCTGGTGATATGGTGCTGCTAGACAACATCTTCAGGATGTTACCTGGTGATATGGTGCTGATAGTGATGTTACCTGGTGATATGGTGCTGCTAGACAACATACTCAGAATGTTGCCTGGTGATATGGTGCTGCTAGCGATAGACAACATACTCAGATTCTTACCTGGTGATATGGTAATGCTAGACAACATACTCAGAATGTTACCTGGTGATATGGTGCTGCTAGACAACATACTCAGATTGTTACCTGGTGATATGGTGCTGCTAGTGATAGACAACATACTCAGAATGTTACCTGGTGATATGGTGCTGCTGGTGATAGACAACATACTCAGGAGGTTACCTGGTGATATGGTGCTGCTGGTGATAGACAACATACTCAGAATGTTACCTGGTGATATGGTGCTGCTAGTGATAGACAACATACTCAGAATGTTACCTGGTGATATGGTGCTGCTAGTGATAGACAACATCCTCAGAATGTTACCTGGTGATATGGTGCTGCTAGACAACATCCTCAGAATGTTACCTGGTGATATGGTGCTGCTAGACAACATCCTCAGAATGTTACCTGGTGATATGGTGCTGCTAGACAACATACTCAGAATGTTACTTGGTGATATGGTGCTGTTAGACAACATACTCAGAATGTTACCTGGTGATATGGTGCTGGTAGACAACATACTCAGAATGTTACCTGGTGATATGGTGCTGCTAGACAACATACTCAGAATGTTACCTGGTGATATGGTGCTGCTAGTGATAGACAACATACTCAGAATGTTACCTGGTGATATGGTGCTGCTAGTGATAGACAACATCCTCAGAATGTTACCTGGTGATATGGTGCTGCTAGCCAACATACTCAGAATGTTTCCTGGTGATATGGTGCTGCTAGACAACATACTCAGAATGTTACCTGGTGATATGGTGCTGCTAGTGATAGACAACATACTCAGAATGTTACCTGGTGATATGGTGCTGCTAGACAACACACTCAGAATGTTACCTGGTGGTGTGGTGCTGCTAGTGATAGACAACATACTCAGAATGTTACCTGGTGATATGGTGCTGCTAGTGATAGACAACATACTCAAAATGTTACCTGGTGATATGGTGCTGCTAGACAACATACTCAGAATGTTAACTGGTGATATGGTGCAGCTAGACAACACACTCAGAATGTTACCTGGTGATATGGTGCTGCTAGACAACATACTCAGAATGTTACCTGGTGATATGGTGCTGCTAGACAACTTACTCAGAATGTTACCTGGTGATATGGTGCCGCTAGACAACATACTCAGAATGTTACCTGGTGATATGGTGCTGCTAGACAACATACTCAGAATGTTACCTGGTGATATGGTGCTGCTAGTGATAGACAACATACTCAGAATGTTACCTGGTTATATGGTGCTGTTAGACAACATACTCAGATTGTTACCTAGTGATATGGTGCTGCTAGACAACATACTCAGAATGTTACCTGGTGATATGGTGCTGCTAGACAATATCCTCAGAATGTTACCTGGTGATATGGTGCTGCTAGACAACATACTCAGAATGTTACCTGGTGATATGGTGCTGCTAGACAACATCCTCAGAATGTTACCTGGTGATATGGTGCTGCTAGACAACACACCCAGAATGTTACCTGGTGATATGGTGCTGCTAGACAACATACTCAGAATGTTTCCTGGTGATATGGTGCTGCTAGACAACATACTCAGAATGTTACCTGGTGATATGGTGCTGCTACTGATAGACAACATACTCAGAATGTTACCTGGTGATATGGTGCTGCTAGACAACACACTCAGAATGTTACCTGGTGGTGTGGTGCTGCTATTGATAGACAACATACTCAGAATTTTACCTGGTGATTTGGTGCTGCTAGTGATAGACAACATACTCAGAATGTTACCTGGTGATATGGTGCTGCTAGACAACATACTCAGAATGTTACCTGGTGATATGGTGCTGCTAGACAACATACTCAGAATGTTACCTGGTGATATGGTGCTGATAGACAACTTACTCAGAATGTTACCTGGTGATATGGTGCCGCTAGACAACATACTCAGAATGTTACCTGGTGATGTGGTGCTGCTAGACAACATACTCAGAATGTTACCTGGTGATATGGTGCTGCTAGTGATAGACAACATCCTCAGAATGTTACCTGGTGATATGGTGCTGCTAGAAAACATACTCAGAATGTTACCTGGTGATATGGTGCTGCTAGAAAACATACTCAGAATGTTACCTGGTGATATGGTGCTGCTAGTAATAGACAACATACTCAGAATGTTACCTGGTGATATGGTGCTGCTAGACAACATACTCAGAATGTTACCTGGTGATATGGTGCTGTTAGACAACATACTCAGAATGTTACCTGGTGATATGGTGCTGCTAGTGATAGACAACATCTTCAGATTGTTACCTGGTGATATGGTGCTGCTAGTGATAGACAGCATACTCAGATTGTTACCTGGTGATATGGTGCTGTTAGACAACATACTCAGAATGTTACCTGGTGATATGGTGCTGCTAGACAACATACTCAGAATGTTACCTGGTGATATGGTGCTGCTAGACAACATACTCAGAATGTTACCTGGTGATATGGTGCTGCTAATGATAGACAACATACTCAGAATGTTACCTGGTGATATGGTGCTGCTAGTGATAGACAACATCCTCAGAATGTTACCTGGTGATATGGTGCTGCTAGACAACATACTCAGAATGTTACCTGGTGATATGGTGCTGCTAGACAACACACTCAGAATGTTACCTGGTGATATGGTGCTGCTAGACAACATCTTCAGATTGTTACCTGGTGATATGGTGCTGCTAGTGATAGACAGCATACTCAGATTGTTACCTGGTGATATGGTGCTGCTAGACAACATCTTCAGATTGTTACCTGGTGATATGGTGCTGCTAGTGATAGACAACATACTCAGATTGTTACCTGGTGATATGGTGCTGCTAGACAACATCTTCAGATTGTTACCTGGTGATATGGTGCTGCTAGTGATAGACAGCATACTCAGATTGTTACCTGGTGATATGGTGCTGCTAGACAACATCTTCAGATTGTTACCTGGTGATATGGTGCTCCTAGACAACATCTTCAGGATGTTACCTGGTGATATGGTGCTGATAGTGATGTTACCTGGTGATATGGTGCTGCTAGACAACATACTCAGATTGTTACCTGGTGATATGGTGCTGCTAGACAACATCTTCAGGATGTTACCTGGTGATATGGTGCTGATAGTGATGTTACCTGGTGATATGGTGCTGCTAGACAACATACTCAGAATGTTGCCTGGTGATATGGTGCTGCTAGCGATAGACAACATACTCAGATTCTTACCTGGTGATATGGTAATGCTAGACAACATACTCAGAATGTTACCTGGTGATATGGTGCTGCTAGACAACATACTCAGATTGTTACCTGGTGATATGGTGCTGCTAGTGATAGACAACATACTCAGAATGTTACCTGGTGATATGGTGCTGCTGGTGATAGACAACATACTCAGGAGGTTACCTGGTGATATGGTGCTGCTGGTGATAGACAACATACTCAGAATGTTACCTGGTGATATGGTGCTGCTAGTGATAGACAACATACTCAGAATGTTACCTGGTGATATGGTGCTGCTAGTGATAGACAACATCCTCAGAATGTTACCTGGTGATATGGTGCTGCTAGACAACATCCTCAGAATGTTACCTGGTGATATGGTGCTGCTAGACAACATCCTCAGAATGTTACCTGGTGATATGGTGCTGCTAGACAACATACTCAGAATGTTACTTGGTGATATGGTGCTGTTAGACAACATACTCAGAATGTTACCTGGTGATATGGTGCTGGTAGACAACATACTCAGAATGTTACCTGGTGATATGGTGCTGCTAGACAACATACTCAGAATGTTACCTGGTGATATGGTGCTGCTAGTGATAGACAACATACTCAGAATGTTACCTGGTGATATGGTGCTGCTAGTGATAGACAACATCCTCAGAATGTTACCTGGTGATATGGTGCTGCTAGCCAACATACTCAGAATGTTTCCTGGTGATATGGTGCTGCTAGACAACATACTCAGAATGTTACCTGGTGATATGGTGCTGCTAGTGATAGACAACATACTCAGAATGTTACCTGGTGATATGGTGCTGCTAGACAACACACTCAGAATGTTACCTGGTGGTGTGGTGCTGCTAGTGATAGACAACATACTCAGAATGTTACCTGGTGATATGGTGCTGCTAGTGATAGACAACATACTCAAAATGTTACCTGGTGATATGGTGCTGCTAGACAACATACTCAGAATGTTAACTGGTGATATGGTGCAGCTAGACAACACACTCAGAATGTTACCTGGTGATATGGTGCTGCTAGACAACATACTCAGAATGTTACCTGGTGATATGGTGCTGCTAGACAACTTACTCAGAATGTTACCTGGTGATATGGTGCCGCTAGACAACATACTCAGAATGTTACCTGGTGATATGGTGCTGCTAGACAACATACTCAGAATGTTACCTGGTGATATGGTGCTGCTAGTGATAGACAACATACTCAGAATGTTACCTGGTTATATGGTGCTGTTAGACAACATACTCAGATTGTTACCTAGTGATATGGTGCTGCTAGACAACATACTCAGAATGTTACCTGGTGATATGGTGCTGCTAGACAATATCCTCAGAATGTTACCTGGTGATATGGTGCTGCTAGACAACATACTCAGAATGTTACCTGGTGATATGGTGCTGCTAGACAACATCCTCAGAATGTTACCTGGTGATATGGTGCTGCTAGACAACACACCCAGAATGTTACCTGGTGATATGGTGCTGCTAGACAACATACTCAGAATGTTTCCTGGTGATATGGTGCTGCTAGACAACATACTCAGAATGTTACCTGGTGATATGGTGCTGCTACTGATAGACAACATACTCAGAATGTTACCTGGTGATATGGTGCTGCTAGACAACACACTCAGAATGTTACCTGGTGGTGTGGTGCTGCTATTGATAGACAACATACTCAGAATTTTACCTGGTGATTTGGTGCTGCTAGTGATAGACAACATACTCAGAATGTTACCTGGTGATATGGTGCTGCTAGACAACATACTCAGAATGTTACCTGGTGATATGGTGCTGCTAGACAACATACTCAGAATGTTACCTGGTGATATGGTGCTGATAGACAACTTACTCAGAATGTTACCTGGTGATATGGTGCCGCTAGACAACATACTCAGAATGTTACCTGGTGATGTGGTGCTGCTAGACAACATACTCAGAATGTTACCTGGTGATATGGTGCTGCTAGTGATAGACAACATCCTCAGAATGTTACCTGGTGATATGGTGCTGCTAGAAAACATACTCAGAATGTTACCTGGTGATATGGTGCTGCTAGAAAACATACTCAGAATGTTACCTGGTGATATGGTGCTGCTAGTAATAGACAACATACTCAGAATGTTACCTGGTGATATGGTGCTGCTAGACAACATACTCAGAATGTTACCTGGTGATATGGTGCTGTTAGACAACATACTCAGAATGTTACCTGGTGATATGGTGCTGCTAGTGATAGACAACATACTCAGAATGTTACCTGGTGATATGGTGCTGCTAGTGATAGACGACATACTCAGAATGTTACCTGGTGATATGGTGCTGCTAGACAACATACTCAGATTGTTACCTGGTGATATGGTGCTGCTAGTGATAGACTGCATACTCAGATTGTTACCTGGTGATATGGTGCTGCTAGTGATAGACAACATACTCAGATTGTTACCTGGTGATATGGTGCTGCTAGACAACATCTTCAGATTGTTACCTGGTGATATGGTGCTGCTAGTGATAGACAGCATACTCAGATTGTTACCTGGTGATATGGTGCTGCTAGACAACATCTTCAGATTGTTACCTGGTGATATGGTGCTCCTAGACAACATCTTCAGGATGTTACCTGGTGATATGGTGCTGATAGTGATGTTACCTGGTGATATGGTGCTGCTAGACAACATACTCAGATTGTTACCTGGTGATATGGTGCTGCTAGACAACATACTCAGAATGTTACCTGGTGATATGGTGCTGCTAGACAACATCCTCAGAATGTTACCTGGTGATATGGTGCTGCTAGACAACACACCCAGAATGTTACCTGGTGATATGGTGCTGCTAGACAACATACTCAGAATGTTTCCTGGTGATATGGTGCTGCTAGACAACATACTCAGAATGTTACCTGGTGATATGGTGCTGCTACTGATAGACAACATACTCAGAATGTTACCTGGTGATATGGTGCTGCTAGACAACACACTCAGAATGTTACCTGGTGGTGTGGTGCTGCTATTGATAGACAACATACTCAGAATTTTACCTGGTGATTTGGTGCTGCTAGTGATAGACAACATACTCAGAATGTTACCTGGTGATATGGTGCTGCTAGACAACATACTCAGAATGTTACCTGGTGATATGGTGCTGCTAGACAACATACTCAGAATGTTACCTGTTGATATGGTGCTGATAGACAACTTACTCAGAATGTTACCTGGTGATATGGTGCCGCTAGACAACATACTCAGAATGTTACCTGGTGATGTGGTGCTGCTAGACAACATACTCAGAATGTTACCTGGTGATATGGTGCTGCTAGTGATAGACAACATCCTCAGAATGTTACCTGGTGATATGGTGCTGCTAGAAAACATACTCAGAATGTTACCTGGTGATATGGTGCTGCTAGAAAACATACTCAGAATGTTACCTGGTGATATGGTGCTGCTAGTAATAGACAACATACTCAGAATGTTACCTGGTGATATGGTGCTGCTAGACAACATACTCAGAATGTTACCTGGTGATATGGTGCTGTTAGACAACATACTCAGAATGTTACCTGGTGATATGGTGCTGCTTGTGATAGACAACATACTCAGAATGTTACCTGGTGATATGGTGCTGCTAGTGATAGACAACATACTCAGAATGTTACCTGGTGATATGGTGCTGTTAGACAACATACTCAGAATGTTACCTGGTGATATGGTGCTGCTAGTGATAGACAACATACTCAGAATGTTACCTGGTGATATGGTGCTGCTAGTGATAGACGACATACTCAGAATGTTACCTGGTGATATGGTGCTGCTAGACAACATACTCAGATTGTTACCTGGTGATATGGTGCTGCTAGTGATAGACTGCATACTCAGATTGTTACCTGGTGATATGGTGCTGCTAGTGATAGACAACATACTCAGATTGTTACCTGGTGATATGGTGCTGCTAGACAACATCTTCAGATTGTTACCTGGTGATATGGTGCTGCTAGTGATAGACAGCATACTCAGATTGTTACCTGGTGATATGGTGCTGCTAGACAACATCTTCAGATTGTTACCTGGTGATATGGTGCTCCTAGACAACATCTTCAGGATGTTACCTGGTGATATGGTGCTGATAGTGATGTTACCTGGTGATATGGTGCTGCTAGACAACATACTCAGATTGTTACCTGGTGATATGGTGCTGCTAGACAACATACTCAGAATGTTACCTGGTGATATGGTGCTGCTAGTGATAGACAACATACTCAGATTGTTACCTGGTGATATGGTGCTGCTAGTGATAGACAACATCATCAGAATGTTACCTGGTGATATGGTGCTGCTAGACAACATACTCAGAATGTTACCTGGTGATATGGTGCTGCTAGACAACATACTCAGAATGTTACCTGGTGATATGGTGCTGCTAGACAACATCCTCAGAATGTTACCTGGTGATATGGTGCTGCTAGACAACATATTCAGAATGTTACTTGGTGATATGGTGCTGTTAGACAACATACTCAGAATGTTACCTGGTGATATGGTGCTGCTAGACAACATCTTCAGATTGTTACCTGGTGATATGGTGCTGCTAGTGATAGACAGCATACTCAGATTGTTACCTGGTGATATGGTGCTGTTAGACAACATACTCAGAATGTTACCTGGTGATATGGTGCTGCTAGACAACATACTCAGAATGTTACCTGGTGATATGGTGCTGCTAGACAACATACTCAGAATGTTACCTGGTGATATGGTGCTGCTAATGATAGACAACATACTCAGAATGTTACCTGGTGATATGGTGCTGCTAGTGATAGACAACATCCTCAGAATGTTACCTGGTGATATGGTGCTGCTAGACAACATACTCAGAATGTTACCTGGTGATATGGTGCTGCTAGACAACACACTCAGAATGTTACCTGGTGATATGGTGCTGCTAGACAACATCTTCAGATTGTTACCTGGTGATATGGTGCTGCTAGTGATAGACAGCATACTCAGATTGTTACCTGGTGATATGGTGCTGCTAGACAACATCTTCAGATTGTTACCTGGTGATATGGTGCTGCTAGTGATAGACAACATACTCAGATTGTTACCTGGTGATATGGTGCTGCTAGACAACATCTTCAGATTGTTACCTGGTGATATGGTGCTGCTAGTGATAGACAGCATACTCAGATTGTTACCTGGTGATATGGTGCTGCTAGACAACATCTTCAGATTGTTACCTGGTGATATGGTGCTTCTAGACAACATCTTCAGGATGTTACCTGGTGATATGGTGCTGATAGTGATGTTACCTGGTGATATGGTGCTGCTAGACAACATACTCAGATTGTTACCTGGTGATATGGTGCTGCTAGACAACATCTTCAGGATGTTACCTGGTGATATGGTGCTGATAGTGATGTTACCTGGTGATATGGTGCTGCTAGACAACATACTCAGAATGTTGCCTGGTGATATGGTGCTGCTAGCGATAGACAACATACTCAGATTCTTACCTGGTGATATGGTAATGCTAGACAACATACTCAGAATGTTACCTGGTGATATGGTGCTGCTAGACAACATACTCAGATTGTTACCTGGTGATATGGTGCTGCTAGTGATAGACAACATACTCAGAATGTTACCTGGTGATATGGTGCTGCTGGTGATAGACAACATACTCAGGAGGTTACCTGGTGATATGGTGCTGCTGGTGATAGACAACATACTCAGAATGTTACCTGGTGATATGGTGCTGCTAGTGATAGACAACATACTCAGAATGTTACCTGGTGATATGGTGCTGCTAGTCATAGACAACATCCTCAGAATGTTACCTGGTGATATGGTGCTGCTAGACAACATCCTCAGAATGTTACCTGGTGATATGGTGCTGCTAGACAACATCCTCAGAATGTTACCTGGTGATATGGTGCTGCTAGACAACATACTCAGAATGTTACTTGGTGATATGGTGCTGTTAGACAACATACTCAGAATGTTACCTGGTGATATGGTGCTGGTAGACAACATACTCAGAATGTTACCTGGTGATATGGTGCTGCTAGACAACATACTCAGAATGTTACCTGGTGATATGGTGCTGCTAGTGATAGACAACATACTCAGAATGTTACCTGGTGATATGGTGCTGCTAGTGATAGACAACATCCTCAGAATGTTACCTGGTGATATGGTGCTGCTAGCCAACATACTCAGAATGTTTCCTGGTGATATGGTGCTGCTAGACAACATACTCAGAATGTTACCTGGTGATATGGTGCTGCTAGTGATAGACAACATACTCAGAATGTTACCTGGTGATATGGTGCTGCTAGACAACACACTCAGAATGTTACCTGGTGGTGTGGTGCTGCTAGTGATAGACAACATACTCAGAATGTTACCTGGTGATATGGTGCTGCTAGTGATAGACAACATACTCAAAATGTTACCTGGTGATATGGTGCTGCTAGACAACATACTCAGAATGTTAACTGGTGATATGGTGCAGCTAGACAACACACTCAGAATGTTACCTGGTGATATGGTGCTGCTAGACAACATACTCAGAATGTTACCTGGTGATATCGTGCTGCTAGACAACTTACTCAGAATGTTACCTGGTGATATGGTGCCGCTAGACAACATACTCAGAATGTTACCTGGTGATATGGTGCTGCTAGACAACATACTCAGAATGTTACCTGGTGATATGGTGCTGCTAGTGATAGACAACATACTCAGAATGTTACCTGGTTATATGGTGCTGTTAGACAACATACTCAGAATGTTACCTAGTGATATGGTGCTGCTAGACAACATACTCAGAATGTTACCTGGTGATATGGTGCTGTTAGACAATATCCTCAGAATGTTACCTGGTGATATGGTGCTGCTAGACAACATACTCAGAATGTTACCTGGTGATATGGTGCTGCTAGACAACATCCTCAGAATGTTACCTGGTGATATGGTGCTGCTAGACAACACACCCAGAATGTTACCTGGTGATATGGTGCTGCTAGACAACATACTCAGAATGTTTCCTGGTGATATGGTGCTGCTAGACAACATACTCAGAATGTTACCTGGTGATATGGTGCTGCTACTGATAGACAACATACTCAGAATGTTACCTGGTGATATGGTGCTGCTAGACAACACACTCAGAATGTTACCTGGTGGTGTGGTGCTGCTATTGATAGACAACATACTCAGAATTTTACATGGTGATTTGGTGCTGCTAGTGATAGACAACATACTCAGAATGTTACCTGGTGATATGGTGCTGCTAGACAACATACTCAGAATGTTACCTGGTGATATGGTGCTGCTAGACAACATACTCAGAATGTTACCTGGTGATATGGTGCTGATAGACAACTTACTCAGAATGTTACCTGGTGATATGGTGCCGCTAGACAACATACTCAGAATGTTACCTGGTGATGTGGTGCTGCTAGACAACATACTCAGAATGTTACCTGGTGATATGGTGCTGCTAGTGATAGACAACATCCTCAGAATGTTACCTGGTGATATGGTGCTGCTAGAAAACATACTCAGAATGTTACCTGGTGATATGGTGCTGCTAGAAAACATACTCAGAATGTTACCTGGTGATATGGTGCTGCTAGACAACATACTCAGAATGTTACCTGGTGATATGGTGCTGCTAGTGATAGACAACATCCTCAGAATGTTACCTGGTGATATGGTGCTGCTAGAAAACATACTCAGAATGTTACCTGGTGATATGGTGCTGCTAGAAAACATACTCAGAATGTTACCTGGTGATATGGTGCTGCTAGTAATAGACAACATACTCAGAATGTTACCTGGTGATATGGTGCTGCTAGACAACATACTCAGAATGTTACCTGGTGATATGGTGCTGTTAGACAACATACTCAGAATGTTACCTGGTGATATGGTGCTGCTTGTGATAGACAACATACTCAGAATGTTACCTGGTGATATGGTGCTGCTAGTGATAGACAACATACTCAGAATGTTACCTGGTGATATGGTGCTGTTAGACAACATACTCAGAATGTTACCTGGTGATATGGTGCTGCTAGTGATAGACAACATACTCAGAATGTTACCTGGTGATATGGTGCTGCTAGTGATAGACGACATACTCAGAATGTTACCTGGTGATATGGTGCTGCTAGACAACATACTCAGATTGTTACCTGGTGATATGGTGCTGCTAGACAACATTCTCAGAATGTTACCTGGTGATATGGTGCTGCTAGACAACATACTCAGATTGTTACCTGGTGATATGGTGCTGCTAGACAACATACTCAGAATGTTACCTGGTGATATGGTGCTGCTAGTGATAGACAACATACTCAGAATGTTACCTGGTGATATGGTGCTGCAAAGTGATAGACAACATACTCAGATGTTACCTGGTGATATGGTGCTGCTAGTGATAGACAACATCCTCAGAATGTTACCTGGTGATATGGTGCTGCTAGTGATAGACAACATCCTCAGAATGTTACCTGGTGATATGGTGCTGCTAGACAACATACTCAGAATGTTACCTGGTGATATGGTGCTGTTAGACAACATACTCAGAATGTTACCTGGTGATATGGTGCTGCTAGACAACATACTCAGAATGTTACCTGGTGATATGGTGCTGCTAGTGATAGACAACATACTCAGATTGTTACCTGGTGATATGGTGCTGCTAGACAACATACTCAGAATGTTACCTGGTGATATGGTGCTGCTGGTGATAGACAACATACTCAGAATGTTACCTGGTGATATGGTGCTGCTAGTGATAGACTACATACTCAGAATGTTACCTGGTGATATGGTGCTGCTAGTGATACTCAGAATGTTACCTGGTGATATGGTGCTGCTAGACAACATCCTCAGAATGTTACCTGGTGATATGGTGCTGCTAGACAACATACTCAGAATGTTACCTGGTGATATGGTGCTGCTAGACAACATACTCAGAATGTTACCTGGTGATATGGTGCTGCTAGACAACACACTCAGAATGTTACCTGGTGATATGGTGCTGCTAGTGATAGACAACAACCTCAGAATGTTACCTGGTGATATGGTGCTTTTAGACAACATACTCAGAATGTTACCTGGTGATATGGTGCTGCTAGTGATAGACAACATACTCAGATTGTTACCTGGTGATATGGTGCTGCTAGTGATAGACAACATCATCAGAATGTTACCTGGTGATATGGTGCTGCTAGACAACATACTCAGAATGTTACCTGGTAATATGGTGCTGCTAGACAACATACTCAGAATGTTACCTGGTGATATGGTGCTGCTAGACAACATCCTCAGAATGTTACCTGGTGATATGGTGCTGCTAGTGATAGACAACATCCTCAGAATGTTACCTGGTGATATGGTGCTGCTAGACAACATACTCAGAATGTTACCTGGTGATATGGTGCTGTTAGACAACATACTCAGAATGTTACCTGGTGATATGGTGCTGCTAGACAACATACTCAGAATGTTACCTGGTGATATGGTGCTGCTAGTGATAGACAACATACTCAGATTGTTACCTGGTGATATGGTGCTGCTAGACAACATACTCAGAATGTTACCTGGTGATATGGTGCTGCTGGTGATAGACAACATACTCAGAATGTTACCTGGTGATATGGTGCTGCTAGTGATAGACTACATACTCAGAATGTTACCTGGTGATATGGTGCTGCTAGTGATACTCAGAATGTTACCTGGTGATATGGTGCTGCTAGACAACATCCTCAGAATGTTACCTGGTGATATGGTGCTGCTAGACAACATACTCAGAATGTTACCTGGTGATATGGTGCTGCTAGACAACATACTCAGAATGTTACCTGGTGATATGGTGCTGCTAGACAACACACTCAGAATGTTACCTGGTGATATGGTGCTGCTAGTGATAGACAACAACCTCAGAATGTTACCTGGTGATATGGTGCTTTTAGACAACATACTCAGAATGTTACCTGGTGATATGGTGCTGCTAGTGATAGACAACATACTCAGATTGTTACCTGGTGATATGGTGCTGCTAGTGATAGACAACATCATCAGAATGTTACCTGGTGATATGGTGCTGCTAGACAACATACTCAGAATGTTACCTGGTAATATGGTGCTGCTAGACAACATACTCAGAATGTTACCTGGTGATATGGTGCTGCTAGACAACATCCTCAGAATGTTACCTGGTGATATGGTGCTGCTAGACAACATCCTCAGAATGTTACCTGGTGATATGGTGCTGCTAGACAACATACTCAGAATGTTACTTGGTGATATGGTGCTGTTAGACAACATACTCAGAATGTTACCTGGTGATATGGTGCTGCTAGACAACATACTCAGAATGTTACCTGGTGATATGGTGCTGCTAGACAACATACTCAGAATGTTACCTGGTGATATGGTGCTGCTAGTGATAGACAACATACTCAGAATATTACCTGGTGATATGGTGCTGCTAGTGATAGACAACATCCTCAGAATGTTACCTGGTGATATGGTGCTGCTAGACAACATACTCAGAATGTTACCTGGTTATATGGTGCTGCTAGTGATAGACAACATACTCAGAATGTTACCTGGTGATATGGTGCTGCTAGTGATAGACAACATACTCAGAATGTTACCTGGTGATATGGTGCTGCTAGACAACATACTCAGAATGTTACCTGGTGATATGGTGCTGCTAGTGATAGACAACATACTCAGATTGTTACCTGGTGATATGGTGCTGCTAGACAACATACTCAGATTGTTACCTGGTGATATGGTGCTGCTAGTGATAGACAACATACTCAGAATGTTACCTGGTGATATGGTGCTGCTGGTGATAGACAACATACTCAGAATGTTACCTGGTGATATGGTGCTGCTAGTGATAGACAACATACTCAGAATGTTACCTGGTGATATGGTGCTGCTAGTGATACTCAGAATGTTACCTGGTGATATGGTGCTGCTAGACAACATCCTCAGAATGTTACCTGGTGATATGGTGCTGCTAGACAACATACTCAGAATGTTACCTGGTGATATGGTGCTGCTAGACAACATACTCAGAATGTTACCTGGTGATATGGTGCTGCTAGACAACACACTCAGAATGTTACCTGGTGATATGGTGCTGCTAGTGATAGACAACAACCTCAGAATGTTACCTGGTTATATGGTGCTGTTAGACAACATACTCAGAATGTTACCTGGTGATATGGTGCTGCTAGTGATAGACAACATACTCAGATTGTTACCTGGTGATATGGTGCTGCTAGTGATAGACAACATCATCAGAATGTTACCTGGTGATATGGTGCTGCTAGACAACATACTCAGAATGTTACCTGGTGATATGGTGCTGCTAGACAACAAACTCAGAATGTTACTTGGTGATATGGTGCTACTAGACAACATCCTCAGAATGTTACCTGGTGATATGGTGCTGCTAGACAACATCCTCAGAATGTTACCTGGTGATATGGTGCTGCTAGACAACATACTCAGAATGTTACTTGGTGTTATGGTGCTGTTAGACAACATACTCAGAATGTTACCTGGTGATATGGTGCTGCTAGACAACATACTCAGAATATTACCTGGTGATATGGTGCTGCTTGTGATAGACAACATACTCAGAATGTTACCTGGTGATAAGGTGCTGCTAGTGATAGACAACATCCTCAGAATGTTACCTGGTGATATGGTGCTGCTAGACAACATACTCAGAATGTTACCTGGTGATATGGTGCTGCTAGACAACACACTCAGAATGTTACCTGGTGATATGGTGCTGCTAGACAACATACTCAGAATGTTACCTGGTGATATGGTGCTGCTAGACAACATCCTCAGAATGTTACCTGGTGATATGGTGCTGCTAGTGATAGACAACATACTCAGATTGTTACCTGGTGATATGGTGCTGCTAGACAACATCTTCAGATTGTTACCTGGTGATATGGTGCTGCTAGTGATAGACAGCATACTCAGATTGTTACCTGGTGATATGGTGCTGCTAGACAACATCTTCAGATTGTTACCTGGTGATATGGTGCTCCTAGACAACATCTTCAGGATGTTACCTGGTGATATGGTGCTGCTAGTGATGTTACCTGGTGATATGGTGCTGCTAGACAACATACTCAGATTGTTACCTGGTGATATGGTGCTGCTAGACAACATCTTCAGGATGTTACCTGGTGATATGGTGCTGATAGTGATGTTACCTGGTGATATGGTGCTGCTAGACAACATACTCAGAATGTTGCCTGGTGATATGGTGCTGCTAGTGATAGACAACATACTCAGATTCTTACCTGTTGATATGGTAATGCTAGACAACATACTCAGAATGTTACCTGGTGATATGGTGCTGCTAGACAACATACTCAGATTGTTACCTGGTGATATGGTGCTGCTAGTGATAGACAACATACTCAGAATGTTACCTGGTGATATGGTGCTGCTGGTGATAGACAACATACTCAGGAGGTTACCTGGTGATATGGTGCTGCTGGTGATAGACAACATACTCAGAATGTTACCTGGTGATATGGTGCTGCTAGTGATAGACAACATACTCAGAATGTTACCTGGTGATATGGTGCTGCTAGTGATAGACAACATCCTCAGAATGTTACCTGGTGATATGGTGCTGCTAGACAACATACTCAGAATGTTACCTGGTGATATGGTGCTGCTAGACAACACACTCAGAATGTTACCTGGTGATATGGTGCTGCTAGACAACATACTCAGATTGTTACCTGGTGATATGGTGCTGCTAGACAACATCTTCAGGATGTTACCTGGTGATATGGTGCTGATAGTGATGTTACCTGGTGATATGGTGCTGCTAGACAACATACTCAGAATGTTGCCTGGTGATATGGTGCTGCTAGTGATAGACAACATACTCAGATTCTTACCTGTTGATATGGTAATGCTAGACAACATACTCAGAATGTTACCTGGTGATATGGTGCTGCTAGACAACATACTCAGATTGTTACCTGGTGATATGGTGCTGCTAGTGATAGACAACATACTCAGAATGTTACCTGGTGATATGGTGCTGCTGGTGATAGACAACATACTCAGGAGGTTACCTGGTGATATGGTGCTGCTGGTGATAGACAACATACTCAGAATGTTACCTGGTGATATGGTGCTGCTAGTGATAGACAACATACTCAGAATGTTACCTGGTGATATGGTGCTGCTAGTGATAGACAACATCCTCAGAATGTTACCTGGTGATATGGTGCTGCTAGACAACATACTCAGAATGTTACCTGGTGATATGGTGCTGCTAGACAACACACTCAGAATGTTACCTGGTGATATGGTGCTGCTAGACAACATACTCAGAATGTTACCTGGTGATATGGTGCTGCTAGTAATAGACAACATACTCAGAATGTTACCTGGTGATATGGTGCTGCTAGACAACACACTCAGAATGTTACCTGGTGATATGGTGCTGCTAGACAACATACTCAGAATGTTACCTGGTGATATGGTGCTGCTAGACAACTTACTCAGAATGTTACCTGGTGATATGGTGCCGCTAGACAACATACTCAGAATGTTACCTGGTGATATGGTGCTGCTAGACAACATACTCAGAATGTTACCTGGTGATATGGTGCTGCTAGTGAAAGACAACATACTCAGAATGTTACCTGGTTATATGGTGCTGTTAGACAACATACTCAGAATGTTACCTGGTGATATGGTGCGCTAGACAACATACTCAGATTGTTACCTGGTGATATGGTGCTGCTAGACAACATCCTCAGAATGTTACCTGGTGATATGGTGCTGCTAGACAACATACTCAGAATGTTACCTGGTGATATGGTGCTGCTAGACAACATCCTCAGAATGTTACCTGGTGATATGGTGCTGCTAGACAACACACCCAGAATGTTACCTGGTGATATGGTGCTGCTAGACAACATACTCAGAATGTTTCCTGGTGATATGGTGCTGCTAGACAACTTACTCAGAATGTTACCTGGTGATATGGTGCTGCTAGTGATAGACAACATACTCAGAATGTTACCTGGTGATATGGTGCTGCTAGACAACACACTCAGAATGTTACCTGGTGGTGTGGTGCTGCTAGTGATAGACAACATCCTCAGAATGTTACCTGGTGATATGGTGCTGCTAGTGATAGACAACATACTCAGAATGTTACCTGGTGATATGGTGCTGCTAGACAACATACTCAGAATGTTACCTGGTGATATGGTGCTGCTAGACAACATACTCAGAATGTTACCTGGTGATATGGTGCCGCTAGACAACATACTCAGAATGTTACCTGGTGATATGGTGCTGCTAGACAACATACTCAGAATGTTACTTGGTGTTATGGTGCTGTTAGACAACATACTCAGAATGTTACCTGGTGATATGGTGCTGCTAGACAACATACTCAGAATGTTACCTGGTGATATGGTGCTGCTAGACAACATACTCAGAATATTACCTGGTGATATGGTGCTGCTAGTGATAGACAACATACTCAGAATGTTACCTGGTGATATGGTGCTGCTAGTGATAGACAACATCCTCAGAATGTTACCTGGTGATATGGTGCTGCTAGACAACATACTCAGAATGTTACCTGGTGATATGGTGCTGCTAGACAACACACTCAGAATGTTACCTGGTGATATGGTGCTGCTAGACAACATACTCACAATGTTACCTGGTGATATGGTGCTGCTAGACAACATCCTCAGAATGTTACCTGGTGATATGGTGCTGCTAGTGATAGACAACATACTCAGATTGTTACCTGGTGATATGGTGCTGCTAGACAACATCTTCAGATTGTTACCTGGTGATATGGTGCTGCTAGTGATAGACAGCATACTCAGATTGTTACCTGGTGATATGGTGCTGCTAGACAACATCTTCAGATTGTTACCTGGTGATATGGTGCTCCTAGACAACATCTTCAGGATGTTACCTGGTGATATGGTGCTGCTAGTGATGTTACCTGGTGATATGGTGCTGCTAGACAACATACTCAGATTGTTACCTGGTGATATGGTGCTGCTAGACAACATCTTCAGGATGTTACCTGGTGATATGGTGCTGATAGTGATGTTACCTGGTGATATGGTGCTGCTAGACAACATACTCAGAATGTTGCCTGGTGATATGGTGCTGCTAGCGATAGACAACATACTCAGATTCTTACCTGTTGATATGGTAATGCTAGACAACATACTCAGAATGTTACCTGGTGATATGGTGCTGCTAGACAACATACTCAGATTGTTACCTGGTGATATGGTGCTGCTAGTGATAGACAACATACTCAGAATGTTACCTGGTGATATGGTGCTGCTGGTGATAGACAACATACTCAGGAGGTTACCTGGTGATATGGTGCTGCTGGTGATAGACAACATACTCAGAATGTTACCTGGTGATATGGTGCTGCTAGTGATAGACAACATACTCAGAATGTTACCTGGTGATATGGTGCTGCTAGTGATAGGCAACATCCTCAGAATGTTACCTGGTGATATGGTGCTGCTAGACAACATACTCAGAATGTTACCTGGTGATATGGTGCTGCTAGACAACACACTCAGAATGTTACCTGGTGATATGGTGCTGCTAGACAACATACTCAGAATGTTACCTGGTGATATGGTGCTGCTAGTAATAGACAACATACTCAGAATGTTACCTGGTGATATGGTGCTGCTAGACAACACACTCAGAATGTTACCTGGTGATATGGTGCTGCTAGCCAACATACTCAGAATGTTACCTGGTGATATGGTGCTGCTAGACAACTTACTCAGAATGTTACCTGGTGATATGGTGCCGCTAGACAACATACTCAGAATGTTACCTGGTGATATGGTGCTGCTAGACAACATACTCAGAATGTTACCTGGTGATATGGTGCTGCTAGTGAAAGACAACATACTCAGAATGTTACCTGGTTATATGGTGCTGTTAGACAACATACTCAGAATGTTACCTGGTGATATGGTGCTGCTAGACAACATACTCAGAATGTTACCTGGTGATATGGTGCTGCTAGACAACATCCTCAGAATGTTACCTGGTGATATGGTGCTGCTAGACAACATACTCAGAATGTTACCTGGTGATATGGTGCTGCTAGACAACATCCTCAGAATGTTACCTGGTGATATGGTGCTGCTAGACAACACACCCAGAATGTTACCTGGTGATATGGTGCTGCTAGACAACATACTCAGAATGTTTCCTGGTGATATGGTGCTGCTAGACAACTTACTCAGAATGATACCTGGTGATATGGTGCTGCTAGTGATAGACAACATACTCAGAATGTTACCTGGTGATATGGTGCTGCTAGACAACACACTCAGAATGTTACCTGGTGATATGGTGCTGCTAGACAACACACTCAGAATGTTACCTGGTGGTGTGGTGCTGCTAGTGATAGACAACATCCTCAGAATGTTACCTGGTGATATGGTGCTGCTAGTGATAGACAACATACTCAGAATGTTACCTGGTGATATGGTGCTGCTAGACAACATACTCAGAATGTTACCTGGTGATATGGTGCTGCTAGACAACATACTCAGAATGTTACCTGGTGATATGGTGCTGATAGACAACTTACTCAGAATGTTACCTGGTGATATGGTGCCGCTAGACAACATACTCAGAATGTTACCTGGTGATATGGTGCTGCTAGACAACATACTCAGAATGTTACCTGGTGATATGGTGCTGCTAGTGATAGACAACATCCTCAGAATGTTACCTGGTGATATGGTGCTGCTAGACAACATACTCAGAATGTTACCTGGTGATATGGTGCTGCTAGACAACATACTCAGAATGTTACCTGGTGATATGGTGCTGCTAGTAATAGACAACATACTCAGAATGTTACCTGGTGATATGGTGCTGCTAGACAACATACTCAGAATGTTACCTGGTGATATGGTGCTGTTAGACAACATACTCAGAATGTTACCTGGTGATATGGTGCTGCTTGTGATAGACAACATACTCAGAATGTTACCTGGTGATATGGTGCTGCTAGTGATAGACAACATACTCAGAATGTTACCTGGAGATATGGTGCTGTTAGACAACATACTCAGAATGTTACCTGGTGATATGGTGCTGCTAGTGATAGACAACATACTCAAAATGTTACCTGGTGATATGGTGCTGCTAGTGATAGACAACATACTCAGAATGTTACCTGGTGATATGGTGCTGCTAGACAACATACTCAGAATGTTACCTGGTGATATGGTGCTGCTAGACAACATACTCAGAATGTTACCTGGTGATATGGTGCTGCTAGACAACATACTCAGATTGTTACCTGGTGATATGGTGCTGCTAGACAACATACTCAGAATGTTACCTGGTGATATGGTGCTGCTAGTGATAGACAACATACTCAGAATGTTACCTGGTGATATGGTGCTGCAAAGTGATAGACAACATACTCCGAATGTTACCTGGTGATATGGTGCTGCTAGTGATAGACAACATCCTCAGAATGTTACCTGGTGATATGGTGCTGCTAGTGATAGACAACATCCTCAGAATGTTACCTGGTGATATGGTGCTGCTAGACAACATACTCAGAATGTTACCTGGTGATATGGTGCTGTTAGACAACATACTCAGAATGTTACCTGGTGAAATGGTGCTGCTAGTGATAGACAACATACTCAGAATGTTACCTGGTGATATGGTGCTGCTAGTGATAGACAACATACTCAGAATGTTACCTGGTGATATGGTGCTGTTAGACAACATACTCAGAATGTTACCTGGTTATATGGTGCTGCTAGTGATAGACAACATACTCAGAATGTTACCTGGTGATATGGTGCTGCTAGACAACATACTCAGAATGTTACCTGGTGATATGGTGCTGCTAGACAACATACTCAGAATGTTACCTGGTGATATGGTGCTGCTAGACAACACACTCAGAATGTTACCTGGTGATATGGTGCTGCAAAGTGATAGACAACATACTCCGAATGTTACCTGGTGATATGGGGCTGCTAGTGATACTCAGAATATTACCTGGTGATATGGTGCTGCTAGACAACATACTCAGAATGTTACCTGGTGATATGGTGCTGCTAGTGATAGACAACATCCTCAGAATGTTACCTGGTGATATGGTGCTGCTAGTGATAGATAACATCCTCAGAATGTTACCTGGTGATATGGTGCTGCTAGACAACATACTCAGAATGTTACCTGGTGATATGGTGCTGCTAGTGATAGACAACATACTCAGAATGTTACCTGGTGATATGGTGCTGCAAAGTGATAGACAACATACTCCGAATGTTACCTGGTGATATGGTGCTGCTAGTGATAGACAACATCCTCAGAATGTTACCTGGTGATATGGTGCTGCTAGTGATAGACAACATCCTCAGAATGTTACCTGGTGATATGGTGCTGCTAGACAACATACTCAGAATGTTACCTGGTGATATGGTGCTGTTAGACAACATACTCAGAATGTTACCTGGTGAAATGGTGCTGCTAGTGATAGACAACATACTCAGAATGTTACCTGGTGATATGGTGCTGCTAGTGATAGACAACATACTCAGAATGTTACCTGGTGATATGGTGCTGTTAGACAACATACTCAGAATGTTACCTGGTTATATGGTGCTGCTAGTGATAGACAACATACTCAGAATGTTACCTGGTGATATGGTGCTGCTAGACAACATACTCAGAATGTTACCTGGTGATATGGTGCTGCTAGACAACATACTCAGAATGTTACCTGGTGATATGGTGCTGCTAGACAACACACTCAGAATGTTACCTGGTGATATGGTGCTGCAAAGTGATAGACAACATACTCCGAATGTTACCTGGTGATATGGGGCTGCTAGTGATACTCAGAATATTACCTGGTGATATGGTGCTGCTAGACAACATACTCAGAATGTTACCTGGTGATATGGTGCTGCTAGTGATAGACAACATCCTCAGAATGTTACCTGGTGATATGGTGCTGCTAGTGATAGATAACATCCTCAGAATGTTACCTGGTGATATGGTGCTGCTAGACAACATACTCAGAATGTTACCTGGTGATATGGTGCTGTTAGACAACATACTCAGAATGTTACCTGGTGATATGGTGCTGCTAGACAACATACTCAGAATGTTACCTGGTGATATGGTGCTGCTAGTGATAGACAACATCCTCAGAATGTTACCTGGTGATATGGTGCTGCTAGTGATAGACAACATCCTCAGAATGTTACCTGGTGATATGGTGCTGCTAGTGATAGATAACATCCTCAGAATGTTACCTGGTGATATGGTGCTGCTAGACAACATACTCAGAATGTTACCTGGTGATATGGTGCTGTTAGACAACATACTCAGAATGTTATTTATGGTCATTTATGAACATTTTAACATTTTAACATTTTGACCATGTTCTGTTTTAATATCCACCCTGCACAGCCAGAAGAGGACTGGCCACCCCTCATAGCCTGGTTCCTCTCTAGGTTTCTTCCTAGGTTTTTGGCCTTTCTAGGGAGTTTTTCCTAGGGAGTTTTTCCTAGCCACCGTGCTTCTTTCACATGCTTTGCTTGCTGTTTGGGGTTTTAGGCTGGGTTTCTGTACAGCACTTTGAGATATCAGCTGATGTACGAAGGGCTATATAAAAATAAATTTGATTTGATTTGAATTTGATATGGTGCTGCTGGACAACATACTCAGAAATATACAGTGGATATACTATTGATTTACAGTCGATGTACAAATATTCAGTGGGCATATGGTTGATATACAGTGGATGTACAAATGTACAGTATCAGTATGAATATACAGAACCAGTCAAAAGTCTGGACACACCTACTTGTTCCAGAGTTTTTTTTAAATTTTTTTTTTTACTATTTTCCACATTGTAGATAAAAAGCAATGAAATAACACATATGGAATCATGTAGTAATCAAAAAATATATTTTATATTTGATATTCGTCAAAGTAGCCAACCTTTGCTTTGATGACGGCTTTGCACACTGTTGGCATTCTCTCAACCATTTTTATGAGGTAGTCACCTGGAATGCATTTAAATTAACAGGTGTTTGTGGAATTTCTTTCCTTAGTGCGTTCGAGCCAATCAGTTGAGTTGTGACAAGGTAGGGGTGGTATACAGAAGATAGTCCAATTTATGGCAAGAACATCTCAAATAAGCAAAAAGAAACGACAGTCCATCATTACTTTATGACATGAACGTCAGTCAATACGGAACATTTCAAGAACTTTGAAAGTTTCTTAAAGTGTAGTCGCAAAAACCATCAACCGCTATGGTGAAATTGGCTCTCATGAGGACCGCCAGAGGAAAGGAAGACCCAGAGTTACCTCTGCTGCAGAGGATAAGTTCATTAGAGGGAGCAGGTGGTATTACACACATCCATGCTGGTTTCCCATGTTCAGTCTCCGGGTTTCAAAGGGAATCAAGAGAAGAGCTGTTTGACTCAATCTCAACGCATACCGTTTCTGGGTCTTGAGTTAGACTCAGTCGAGAATCGTGCGTTCTTGTCCCCGCATCTAGCTTGGACGAATCGCGCCACCTGAACCGGTCACTTCAGGTGTCCCCGTCATGTCTACAGGCTCTAGCTCGGTGGACGGACCCATGCGGCTCTTGTCTCTGGGGACCCCTATGAGTGAAGGTGATCACGACAGATGCATCCCCCCCCCCCGAGGATGGGGTGCACTGCACAACAGAGACAACAGCAGCAAGGTAAGAAGACGCGCAGCTCCGAGGAAAGAACCAAGGAACCGAGGAAAGGAGACGCGCAGCAATGAGGAAAGAGGACACGCATCACTGAGGAAAAAAACAAGGAACTGAGGATAGAGGACGCTCAGCACCGAAGAACAAAGACGCTCAGCACCGAGGAAAGAGGACGCGCAGCACCGAGGAAAGAGGACACGCAGCACTGAGGAAAGAGGACACGCAGCACTGAGGAAAGAGGACACGCAGCACTGAGGAAAGAGGACACGCAGCACTGAGGAAAGAGGACACGCAGCACAGAGGAAAGAGGATGCAGCACCGAAGAACAAAGACGCTCAGCACCGAGGAAAGAGGACACGCAGCACCGAGGAAAGAGGACACGCAGCACCGAGGAAAGAGGACACGCAGCACCGAGGAAAGAGGACACGCAGCACCGAGGAAAGAGGACACGCAGCACCGAGGAAAGAGGACACGCATCACTGAGGAAAGAGGACACGCAGCACTGAGGAAAGAGGACGCAGCACCGAGGAAAGAGGACGCAGCACCGAGGAAAGAGGACGCGCTGCACCGAGGAAAGCGGACGCAGCACCGAGGAAAGAGGACGCTCAGCACCGAGGAAAGAGGACGCTCAGCACCGAGGAAAGAGGACACGCAGCACCGAGGAAAGAGGACGCTCAGCACTGAGGAAAGAGGACACGCAGCACTGAGGAAAGAGGACACGCAGCACCGAGGAAAGAGGACACACAGCACCGAGGAAAGAGGACACACAGCACTGAGGAAAGAGGACGCTCAGCACAGAGGAAAGCAACTGAGGTGTCTTTCATATAGGTAAAAAGCTGAGATTCGGAGCACTCCCTTTAAGAGTGTGCTCCTAATCTCGACTCGTTACCTGTATAAAAGACACCTGGGAGCCAGAAATCTTTCTGATTGAGAGAGGGTCAAATACTTATTTCCCCCATTAAAATGGAAATCAATTTATACAATTTTTGACATGCGTTTTTCTGGATATTTTTGCTGGTATTCTGTCTCTCACTGTTCAAATAAACAGTAGTAAAATTATAGACTGATCATTTTTCTTTGTCAGTGGGCAAACGTACAAAATCAGCAGGGGATCAAATACTTTTTTCCCTCACTGTAGGTGGATTGGTATCAAATATATCAAACACACGGTTTCCAGGTGTTTGATGCCGTTCCATTTGCTCCGTTCTGGCCATTATTATGAGCCTTCCTCCCTTCAGCAGCCTCCTGTGTTGTCCACCCTCCTTCCAAAAAGCCTGGGAGGAGCCGAGAGAGGCAAGCTTCCGGGTCAGCAGCTCCAGTCCAAACACACACACACACACACACACACACACACACACACACACACACTACACACACACACACCTGATTGACTGAATATTAGCTCAACAATGTTTATAATTTTACTTAGTTTTTTCTCCATGTCGATCTATGTTAAGCTACCCAGGAAAGGGCTAAGAATACCCCATATAGTCTCTCTACTGTATATATCCTCTCTACTGTATATAACCTCTCTACTGTATATAACCTCTCTACTGTATATAGCCTCTCTACTGTATATCGTCTCTCTACTGTATATAGCCTCTCTACTGTATATAGTCTCTCTACTGTATATAGCCTCTCTACTGTATATAGCCTCTCTACTGCATATAACCTCTCTACTGTATATAGCCTCTCTACTGTATATAACCTCTCCTGTATATAACCTCTCTACTGTATATAGCCTCTCTACTGTATATAACCCCTCTACTGTATATAGCCTCTCTACTGTATATAGCCTCTCTACTGTATATAGCCTCTCTACTGTATATAGCCTGTCTACTGTATGTAGCCTCTCTACTGTATATAGCCTCTCTACTGTATATAGTCTCTCTACTGTATATATCCTCTCTACTGTATATAGCCTCTCTACTGTATATAGTCTCTCTACTGTATATAACCTCTCTACTGTATATAGCCTCGCTACTGTATATAGCCTCTCTACTGCATATAACCTCTCTACTGTATATAGCCTCTCTACTGTATATAACCTCTCCTGTATATAACCTCTCTACTGTATATAGCCTCTCTACTGTATATAACCCCTCTACTGTATATAGCCTCTCTACTGTATATAGCCTCTCTACTGTATATAGCCTCTCTACTGTATGTAGCCTCTCTACTGTATATAGCCTCTCTACTGTATATAGTCTCTCTACTGTATATATCCTCTCTACTGTATATAGCCTCTCTACTGTATATAGCCTCTCTACTGTATATAGTCTCTCTACTGTATATATCCTCTCTACTGTATATAGCCTCTCTACTGTATATAACCTCTCTACTGTATATAGCCTCTCTACTGTATATAACCTCTCTACTGTATATAGCCTCTCTACTGTATATAACCTCTCTACTGTATATAGCCTCTCTACTGTCTATAGCCTCTCTACTGTATATAACCTCTCTACTGTATATAGTCTCTCTACTGTATATAACCTCTCTACTGTATATAACCTCTCTACTGTATATAGTCTCTCTACTGTATATAGCCTCTCTACTGTATATAGCCTCTCTACTGCATATAACCTCTCTACTGTATATAGCCTCTCTACTGTATATAACCTCTCTACTGTATATATCCTCTACTGTATATAACCTCTCTACTGTATATATCCTCTACTGTATATAACCTCTCTACTGTATATAGCCTATCTACTGTATATAGCATCTCTACTGTATATAACCTCTCTACTGTATATAACCTCTTTACTGTATATAGCCTCTCTACTGTATATAGCCTCTCTACTGTATATAACCTCTCTACTGTATATAACCTCTCTACTGTATATAGTCTCTCTACTGTATATAACCTCTCTACTGTATATAACCTCTCTACTGTATATATCCTCTCTACTGTATATAACCTCTCTACTGTATATAACCTCTCTACTGTCTATAGCCTCTCTACAGCCTCTCTACTGTATATAACCTCTCTACTGTATATATCCTCTACTGTATATAACCTCTCTACTCTATATAGCCTCTCTACTTTATATAACCTCTCTACTGTATATATCCTCTACTGTATATATCCTCTACTGTATATAACCTCTCTACTGTATATAACCTCTCTACTGTTATAGCCTCTCTACTGTATATAACCTCTCTACTGTATATATCCTCTACTGTATATAACCTCTCTACTGTATATAGCCTCTCTACTGTGTATAACCTCTCTACTGTGTATATCCTCTACTGTATATAACCTCTCTACTGTATATAGCCTCTCTACTGTATATATCCTCTACTGTATATAACCTCTCTTTTTACATTATTTAGCAGACACTCTTATCCAGAGCGTCTTACAGTAGTGAATGCATACATTTCATACATTTTTTCCCCGTACTGGTCCCCCGTGGGAATCGAAGTCACAACCCTGGCGTTGCAAACACCATGCTCTACCAACTGAGCCACACAGGGCCTCGCTACTGTATGTAGCCTCGCTACTGTATGTAGCCTCTCTACTGTATATAGCCTCGCTACTGTATATAGCCTCTACTGTATGTAGCCTCGCTACTGTATATAGCCTCTCTACTGTATATAGCCTCGCTACTGTATATAGCCTCTACTGTATGTAGCCTCGCTACTGTATATAGACTCTCTACTGTATATAGCCTCGCTACTGTATATAGCCTCTACTGTATGTAGCCTCGCTACTGTATATAGCCTCTCTACTGTATATAGCCTCGCTACTGTATATAGCCTCTACTGTATGTAGCCTCGCTACTGTATATAGACTCTCTACTGTATATAGCCTCTCTACTGTATATAGCCCTACATACTGTATATAGCCTCGCTACTGTATATAGCCTCTCTACTGTATATAGCCTCTCTACTGTATATAACCTCTCTACTGTATATAGCCTCTCTACTGTATATAGTCTCTCTACTGTATATAGCCTCTCTACTGTATATAACCTCTCTACTGTATATATCCTCTCTACTGTATATAGCGTCTACTGTATATAGCCTCTACTGTATGTAGCCTCGC
The DNA here is from genome assembly GCF_905237065.1 of Salmo salar. Lineage (NCBI taxonomy): Eukaryota > Metazoa > Chordata > Actinopteri > Salmoniformes > Salmonidae > Salmo > Salmo salar. The sequence goes on along the minus strand of NC_059466.1, from coordinate 50,290,735 downwards.
TACTGTATATAGCCTCTCTACTGTATATAGCCCTACATACTGTATATAGCCTCGCTACTGTATATAGCCTCTCTACTGTATATAGCCTCTCTACTGTATATAACCTCTCTACTGTATATAGTCTCTCTACTGTATATAGCCTCTCTACTGTATATAACCTCTCTACTGTATATATCCTCTCTACTGTATATAGCCTCGCTACTGTATATAGCCTCTCTACTGTATATAACCTCTCTACTGTATATAGCCTCGCTACTGTATATAGCCTCTCTACTGTATGTAGCCTCTCTACTGTTTATAACCTCTCTACTGTATATAACCTCTCTACTGTATATAGCCTCTCTACTGTATATAACATCTCTACTGTATATAGCCTCGCTACTGTATATAGCCTCTCTACTGTATGTAGTCTCTCTACTGTATATAGCCTCGCTACTGTATATAACCTCTCTACTGTATATAGCCTCGCTACTGTATATAGCCTCTCTACTGTATATAACCTCTCTACTGTATATAGCCTCTCTACTGTATATAACCTCTCTACTGTATATAGCCTCTCTACTGTATATAACCTCTCTACTGTATATAGCCTCTCTGCTGTATATAGCCTCTCTACTGTATATAGCCTCTCTACTGTATATAACCTCTCTACTGTATATAGCCTCTCTACTGTATATAGTCTCTCTACTGTATATAGCCTCTCTACTGTATATAACCTCTCTACTGTATATATCCTCTCTACTGTATATAGCCTCTACTGTATATAGCCTCTACTGTATGTAGCCTCGCTACTGTATATAGCCTCTCTACTGTATATAGCCCTACATACTGTATATAGCCTCGCTACTGTATATAACCTCTCTACTGTATATAGCCTCTCTACTGTATATAACCTCTCTACTGTATATAGCCTCTCTACTGTATATAACCTCTCTACTGTATATAACCTCTCTACTGTATATAGCCTCTCTACTGTATATAGCCTCTCTACTGTATATAGCCTCTCTGCTGTATATAGCCTCTCTACTGTATATAGCCTCTCTACTGTATATAACCTCTCTACTGTATATAGCTTCTCTACTGTATATAGTCTCTCTACTGTATATAGCCTCTCTACTGTATATAACCTCTCTACTGTATATATCCTCTCTACTGTATATAGCCTCTACTGTATATAGCCTCTACTGTATGTAGCCTCGCTACTGTATGTAGCCTCTCTACTGTATATAGCCCTACATACTGTATATAGCCTCGCTACTGTATATAGCCTCTCTACTGTATATAGCCTCGCTACTGTATATAGCCTGTCTTTTTACTGTTGTTTTATTTCTTTACCTACCTATTGTTCACCTGATACCTTTTATCGCACTATTGGTTAAGAGCCTGTAAGTAAACATTTCACTGTGAGGTCTACTACACCTGTTGTATTCAGCATTTCACTGTAAGGTCTACTACACCTGTTGTATTCAGCATTTCACTGTAAGGTCTACTACACCTGTTGTATTCAGCATTTCACTGTGAGGTCTACTACACCTGTTGTATTCAGCATTTCACTGAGAGGTCTACTACACCTGTTGTATTCAGCATTTCCCTGTAAGGTCTACTACACCTGTTGTATTCAGCATTTCACTGTGAGGTCTACTACACCTGTTGTATTCAGCATTTCACTGTGAGGTCTACTACACCTGTTGTATTCAGCATTTCACTGTGAGGTCTACTACACCTGTTGTATTCAGCATTTCACTGTGAGGTCTACTACACCTGTTGTATTCAGCATTTCACTGAGAGGTCTACTACACCTGTTGTATTCAGCATTTCCCTGTAAGGTCTACTACACCTGTTGTATTCAGCATTTCACTGTGAGGTCTACTACACCTGTTGTATTCAGCATTTCACTGTGAGGTCTACTACACCTGTTGTATTCAGCATTTCACTGTGAGGTCTACTACACCTGTTGTATTCAGCATTTCACTGTGAGGTCTACTACACCTGTTGTATTCAGCATTTCACTGTGAGGTCTACTACACCTGTTGTATTCAGCATTTCACTGTAAGGTCTACTACACCTGTTGTATTCAGCATTTCACTGTGAGGTCTACTACACCTGTTGTATTCAGCATTTCACTGTGAGGTCTACTACACCTGTTGTATTCAGCATTTCACTGTGAGGTCTACTACACCTGTTGTATTCAGCATTTCACTGTGAGGTCTACTACACCTGTTGTATTCAGCATTTCACTGTAAGGTCTACTACACCTGTTGTATTCAGCATTTCACTGTGAGGTCTACTACACCTGTTGTATTCAGCATTTCACTGTGAGGTCTACTACACCTGTTGTATTCAGCATTTCACTGTGAGGTCTACTACACCTGTTGTATTCAGCATTTCACTGTGAGGTCTACTACACCTGTTGTATTCAGCATTTCACTGTAAGGTCTACTACACCTGTTGTATTCAGCATTTCACTGTGAGGTCTACTACACCTGTTGTATTCAGCATTTCACTGTGAGGTCTACTACACCTGTTGTATTCAGCATTTCACTGTGAGGTCTACTACACCTGTTGTATTCAGCATTTCACTGTAAGGTCTACTACACCTGTTGTATTCAGCATTTCACTGTAAGTTCTACTACACCTGTTGTATTCAGCATGTCACTGTAAGGTCTACTACACCTGTTGTATTCAGCATTTCACTGTGAGGTCTACTACACCTGTTGTATTCAGCATTTCACTGTGAGGTCTACTACACCTGTTGTATTCAGCATTTCACTGTGAGGTCTACTACACCTGTTGTATTCAGCATTTCACTGTAAGGTCTACACCTGTTGTATTCGGCGCACGTGACCAAATAAACTTTGATTTGATTTTGATTTGATCTCTGAAACTCGCTTAGAGAGATATCCGGGATTGTAACATACTCTGTTTAACGGAAGCATGGCTAGCTGGGGACATGCTGTCGGAGTCCATACAGCCAACGGGATTTTCAGTGCATCGCGTCGACAGGAATAAGCATCTCTCCGGGTAAGAAGAAGGGCCGGGGTCTATGTTTCATGATTAACAACTCGTGCTGTAATTGTAACAACATACGGGAACTCAATGTCCTTTGTTTACCTAGAGTTCCTCACATTCAAATGTCGACCGTATTATCTCCCAAGGGAACTCTCCTCGGTTATCGTCACAGCTGTGTATATCCCCCGCAAGCGGATACCAAGACGGCCATCAAGGAACTTCACTGGAATTTATGCAAACTAGAAACCATATATCCTGAGGTTGCATTTATTGTAGCTGGGGATTTTAACAAAGCTATTTTTTAGAACAAGTCTCCCTAAATTCTATCAGCATATCGATTGCTGTACATGAGCGATTAACACGCTCGACCATTGCTACTCTAACTTCCGCAATGCATACAAGGCCCTCCCCTGCCCTCCTTTTGGCAAATCCGACCATGACACCATCTTGTTGCTCCCCTCTTATAGGCAGAAACTAAAACAGGAAGCGCCCGTGCTTAGGTCTATCCAACGCTGGTCTGACCAATCGGATTCCACGCTTCATGATTGCTTCGATCATATGCCACACCTGTCAGGACGGATGGATTATCTTGGCAAAGGAGAAATGCTCACTAACAGGGATCTAAACACACTTTTTTTGGACAAAATAATAATATTTTGGCCTATAGGAAATTTCTGGGATTTTTTATTTCAGTTCACTAAAAATGGAACCAAATTTTGTTCAGTATAGTTACCAAACTTTAACACACAACATGCAGAAGGATGAGCATGCCTTCCTTAAGTGGGACAGTTCAGTTGGAGCCTGATACATTTTTCTGTTCTAGATTTTTGTTTAAGAAATGTGTGAATTGTTCTGTTTAGGTCGAGGTGAAGAGCAGGAAGAATTGAAGGGAGGAATTCATGACTCAAGTTTATCACCTGTAGAAGGTGGGGATTCAAGTTAAGGTACGGTGTTCATTGGCCATGTCAGGCGTGATTCTGTTGTTCTTCAGTAGAGTGTGCATGCGCGTAAACTTCCAATAGCTGGATTGTACAGAGTTCACTGAAAGGGAAAAAAAATGTATCTTTACAATATAAAGTTTGTTGTGTGTCTGAGTGTCTGTGTTAACATGCATGGCTGTAGCCTACAGTACCTGTTGGTAGGTAAAGGGGTCCATGGGAGATGTCTGCATGTGGAGGGGGGACTGGAGATGGTTTACTATCAAGTAGTCCTGGTGGCTGTCAGCCTGACTGGCCCCTGACTTGGAGGAGCTGCTGGGGTATCCTCCCTGATTGGAGGAGCTGCTGGGGTATCCTCCCTGATTGGAGGAACTGCTGGGGTATCCTCCCTGATTGGAGGAGCTGCTGGGGTATCCTCCCTGATTGGAGGAGCTGCTGGGGTATCCTCCCTGATTGGAGGAGCTGCTGGGGTATCCTCCCTGATTGGAGGAGCTGCTGGGGTATCCTCTCTGATTGGAGGAGCTGCTGGGGTATCCTCCCTGATTGGAGGAGCTGCTGGGGTATCCTCCTGATTGGAGGAGCTGCTGGGGTATCCTCTCTGATTGGAGGAGCTGCTGGGGTATCCTCCCTGATTGGAGGAGCTGCTGGGGTATCCTCCCTGATTGGAGGAGCTGCTGGGGTATCCTCCCTGATTGGAGGAGCTGCTGGGGTATCCTCTCTGATTGGAGGAGCTGCTGGGGTATCCTCCCTGATTGGAGGAGCTGCTGGGGTATCCTCTCTGATTGGAGGAGCTGCTGGGGTATCCTCCCTGATTGGAGGAGCTGCTGGGGTATCCTCCCTGATTGGAGGAGCTGCTGGGGTATCCTCCCTGATTGGAGGAGCTGCTGGGGAATCCTCCCTGATTGGAGGAGCTGCTGCGGTATCCTCCCTGATTGGAGGAGCTACTGGGGTATCCTCTCTGATTGGAGGAGCTGCTGGGGTATCCTCCATGATTGGAGGAGCTGCTGGGGTATCCTCCCTGATTGGAGGAGCTCTGCTTGGTTCTGGTAGGGAGTATAAGCCAAGGGGGAGAGTTTAGCAGATCAGAGAGAGTCATTCAACAAAGAGCTCAGAATAGGAGTGCTGATATAGGATCAGCTTTGCATTATATAGGTCATAGTTAATCAAATGTTATACAGACATGGGGGACCTGTTCCTAGTCTGAGACGTTTTTTTTTAATATGGGCCCTGAGCATAGTGCTGCTTCCATCTACGTTACACAGAAGGCTATAAGACACACAAGACAATGTTGGATAGTCTAGAGATAAGGCTCACAGGTCTAAATCCACCTACAGTTCCTATAAAGAATCTTTACATTCACAGCTACACAGAGACAAGACCCTACTGGATAGACCAGCTGGGAGAAGGCTTGAAGGGACAACTTTACATTCTCTCAAATCTATTAGTATCCTTACTGTGAGAAGGAGGAGTCCTTCAGGGACTGTGTGGTGTGAGGAACTCTGCCCAGCTCTTTGGCAACAATGTACTGGGTGATGTCATCCTGCCAGGACAGACCTACAATTGGACAATTGGGATAAAGAATATTTGCTTAGGTAATTCATATTTTTAGGAACATGTTGAATTGAATCAATGTATTTGTATTTGAACATGAGTCGATTTTTTTTTGGTTAAATGAGCTAAAAAGTCATCGTAACACAGAGGGCTCTATTTTCTGGTGCTAAGGAGGCGCAAGAGTCAAACGCACGTTAGTTCGCAATTTGGTTAAGAAATACTGGCGCACTGGCATTTTCCTGCCTTAACGCTAAGTTTGGCAATTCAACATCATTTCCCAGCCTTAATAACGCTAGGTTTGGTAATTCAACATAATTTCCCAGCCTTAATAACGCTAGGTTTGGCAATTCAACATCATTTCCCAGCCTTAACGCCAAGTTTGGTAATTCAACATCATTTTCCTGCCTTAACGCCAGGTTTGGTAATTCAACATAATTTCCCAGCCTTAATAACACTAGGTTTGGCAATTCAACATCAGCTCGCTTGCGCTGATGTGGGAAGCTTGGCAGTATATGAGGTGTGTCCCTTAAAAACAAGCGCAAAAGTGACAATTTAATGCAGAGCTAATGGGACGTTTTAATACCCACAAAAAAAAGCAGCACTTAGCAGTAACACATTTGACAGTGACGTGTATTTAGAGAGCGAAAGAGCAGCCTATCCAGCCTATCCAGCCATGACGCACAGTGCATATGGAAGGAGAGATGCTCCTTTTTTTGTGCCGGAGAATCTCGTATTTAGAAACACAAAATGTTGTTTCATTAAAAACCAAGCATAGCCTACCCTCCCTTTAATCAATGCTGGTTTAGAAGCATTGCATAGCTGCTTACCTTTCCCCCTGGCCATTAGCCAAGTAGCCTATGAATAAAGGGGTTTTAATTGGGCTACTTGGAGTGCTTTTGAATTTTTCCTTTTTGAAATTAATTAAACATTTATTTAAATAGGCAAGTCAGTTTAAGAGCAAATTCTTATTTACAATGACTGCCTACCCCAGGCCAAACCTTAACCCGGACGACGCTGGGCCAATTGTGAGCCGGCCTATGGGACTACCAATCGCGGCCGGTTGCGACACTGCCTAGAATCGCAACCGAGGTCTGTAGTGACGCCTCTAGCACTGAAATGCAGTGCCTTAGACCGCTGCGCCACCGTGCTTCTACATCTGCATCGCTTCCTCTCTGGGGTTTTAAGCTGGGTATCTGTAAAGCACTTTGTGACATCTACTGATGTAAAAAGGGCTTTATAAATAAATGTTAATGATTGAATAGAAATATTTGTTTTATTTTTTTTTACCTCATGCTTTTTCATTATTCACAATTCACATACCTGCATAGCTAATTTTGTTTGTTGAAATAGGCTATCCATCCCCATTTTCAAAAAGCGCTCCTCATCCTACTATCAAAGACACGCTTCAAACTATTTAGTCGTCCTTTAATGATAAAAAACAATTCTGCCTCCCTGTAGCTCAGTTGGTAGAGCATGGTGTTTGCAACGCCAGGGTTGTGGGTTCGATTCCCACGGGGGGCCAGCAAAAAAATGTATGAACTAAATGACTAAAATGTAAATGTAAACATATAGGCAACGGTACATTTGACAGGAGCCCAGTATTTTGTATAGACGTACGAATGTTATTCGTACTCTGGGCAAAGGCTAATATAACGAAGGCTAGTTCAGCAACATGTTTTGTCTTTTTTTTATCCTGGCCTTGCAAAGTAGACAAGTATATTTTATTTTAGGAGAAGTGCGACACTTAAAGACAAGTAGTCTAGGTTCGGCTAGACTAGGCTAGGTTTGGCTAGGCTAGGTTCGGGCCGGCTAGGTTCGGCTACGCTAGGTTCGGCTCGACTAGGCTCGGCTAGGTTCGGCTAGGCTCGGTTAGGTTTGGCTAGGTTCGGGCTGGCTAGGTTCGGCTACGTTAGGTTCAGCTAGGTTCGGCTAGGCTAGGCTCGGCTCGGCTAGGCTAGGTTCGGCTACACTAGGTTCAGCTAGGCTAGGTTCGGCTACACTAGGTTCAGCTAGGCTAGGTTCGGCTACACTAGGTTCGGCAACGTTAGGTTCGGCTAGACTAGGTTCGGCTAAACTAGGTTCAGCTAGGCTAGGTTCGGCTAGGCTAGGTTCGGCTAGACTAGGTTCGGCTAAACTAGGTTCAGCTAGGCTAGGTTCAGCTAGGCTAGGTTCGGCTACACTAGGTTCAGCTAGGCTAGGTTCGGCTACGCTAGGTTCAGCTAGGCTAGGTTCGGCTACGTTAGGTTCGGCAACGTTAGGTTCGGCTAGACTAGGTTCGGCTAAACTAGGTTCAGCTAGGCTAGGTTCGGCTAGGCTAGGTTCGGCTAGACTAGGTTCGGCTAAACTAGGTTCAGCTAGGCTAGGTTCAGCTAGGCTAGGTTCGGCTACACTAGGTTTGGCTACACTAGGTTCGGCTAGGCTAGGTTCGGCTAGGCTTGGTTCGGCTACACTAGGTTCGGCTACGTTAGGTTCGGCTAGGCTAGGTTCGGCTAGGCTAGGTTCGGCTAAACTAGGTTCAGCTAGGCTAGGTTCGGCTAGGCTAGGTTCGGCTAGGCTAGGTTCGGCTAAACTAGGTTCAGCTAGGCTAGGTTCGGCTAGGCTAGGTTCGGCTAAACTAGATTCAGCTAGGCTAGGTTCGGCTAGCTAGGTTCGGCTAGGCTAGGTTCGGCTACACAACGTTTGGCTACGTTAGTTTAGACTACTTTAGGTTCAACTAGGCTAGGTTCAGCTAGGCTAGGCTCGGTAAGGTTTGGCTAGGCTCGGTTAGGCTCATTGAAGCCAATTACAACAATGTTGGCTATTGAGCAAACACTGGATGTTTTTCTTTTTTTTTTTACTGTTGCTATCACTTGTTACTGTAGCCTATGCTATTTAATAAACTGTAATATCAATCCACAGTCGACCAGGACGAGAATATTCAATTGGAGACCATCAATAACCTACAGAACAGGAGATAAACATGCAGCATTAATCCAGTGGATGTGTTGATTGGCCAGTGAGTGGCCAAGGCCTCGTCACACCAACAACTTGTTTATAAATCAAAACCCTCTTGCACCACCGCCAGCTACTAGGCTCATAGAAATTATGGCTATGAAAATAACGCAAATATTTGTGACAAACCCCCGGACCTAGAGCTAAGATTTACATAATTTTTTTTTTTTAGGTTTGTTAAAAATAGAGCCCCTAGATTTCAACCACATGCAGGGCTTGTGTTAGGCTGCTGACTCACCCTGCAGCGTGTTAGGCTGTTGACTCACCCTGTAGCGTGTTAGGCTGTTGACTAACCCTGCTGACTCACCCTGCAGCGTGTTAGGCTGTTGACTCACCCTGTTGACTCACCCTGCAGCGTGTTAGGCTGTTGACTCACCCTGTAGGGTGTTAGGCTGTTGACTAACCCTGCTGACTCACCCTGTAGCGTGTTAGGCTGCTGACTCACCCTGTAGCGTGTTAGGCTGTTGACTCACCCTGCAGCGTGTTAGGCTGTTGACTCACCCTGTAGCGTGTTAGGCTGTTGACTCACCCTGCAGCGTGGTAGGCTGTTGACTCACCATGCAGCTTGTTAGGCTGTTGACTCCCCCTGCTGACTCACCCTGCAGCGTGTTAGGCTGTTGACTCACCCTGCAGCGTGTTAGGCTGTTGACTCACCCTGCTGACTCACCCTGCGGCGTGTTAGGCTGTTGACTCACCCTGCAGCGTGTTAGGCTGTTGACTCACCCTGCAGTGTTAGGCTGTTGACTCACCCTGCAGCGTGTTAGGCTGTTGACTCACCCTGCAGCGTGTTAGGCTGTTGACTCACCCTGCTGACTCACCCTGCAGCGTGTTAGGCTGTTGACTCACCCTGCTGACTCACCCTGTGGCGTGTTAGGCTGTTGACTCACCCTGCTGACTCACCCTGCAGCGTGTTAGGCTGTTGACTCACCCTGCAGCGTGTTAGGCTGTTGACTCACCCTGCTGACTCAACCTGCGGCGTGTTAGGCTGTTGACTCACCCTGCAGTGTGTTAGGCTGTTGACTCACCCTGCAGCGTGTTAGGCTGTTGACTCACCCTGCTGACTCACCCTGCAGTGTGTTAGGCTGTTGACTCACCCTGCAGCGTGTTAGGCTGTTGACTCACCCTGCTGACTCACCCTGCGGCGTGTTAGGCTGTTGACTCACCCTGCAGCGTGTTAGGCTGTAGACTCACCCTGCTGACTCACCCTGCAGCGTGTTAGGCTGTTGACTCACCCTGCAGCGTGTTAGGCTGTTGACTCACCCTGCTGACTCACCCTGCGGCGTGTTAGGCTGTTGACTCACCCTGCAGCGTGTTAGGCTGTTGACTCACCCTGCAGCGTGTTAGGCTGTTGACTCACCCTGCAGCGCGTTAGGCTGTTGACTCACCCTGCAGCGCGTTAGGCTGTTGACTCACCCTGCAGTGTGTTAGGCTGTTGACTCACCCTGCAGCGTTTTAGGCTGTTGACTCACCCTGCTGACTCACCCTGCAGCGTGTTAGGCTGTTGACTCACCCTGCTGACTCACCCTGCAGCGTGTTAGGCTGTTGACTCACCCTGCGGCGTGTTAGGCTGTTGACTTACCCTGCAGCGTGTTAGGCTGTTGACTCACCCTGCGGCGTGTTAGGCTGTTGACTCACACTGCGGCGTGTTAGGCTGTTGACTCACCCTGCAGCGTGTTAGGCTGTTGACTCACCCTGCAGCGTGTTAGGCTGTTGACTCACCCTGCGGCATGTTAGGCTGTTGACTCACCCTGCAGCGTGTTAGGCTGTTGACTCACCCTGCAGCATGTTAGGCTGTTGACTCACCCCGCAGCGTGTTAGGCTGTTGACTCACCCTGCAGCGTGTTAGGCTGTTGACTCACCCTGCAGCGTGTTAGGCTGTTGACTCACCCTGCAGCGTGTTAGGCTGTTGACTCACCCTGCAGCGTGTTAGGCTGTTGACTCACCCTGCAGTGTGTTAGGCTGTTGACTCACCCTGCAGCGTGTTTGGCTGTTGACTCACCCTGCTGACTCACCCTGCAGCGTGTTAGGCTGTTGACTCACCCTGCAGCGTGTTAGGCTGTTGACTCACCCTGCTGACTCACCCTGCAGCGTGTTAGGCTGTTGACTCACCCTGTGGCGTGTTAGGCTGTTGACTCACCCTGCGGCGTGTTAGGCTGTTGACTCACCCTGCTGACTCACCCTGCAGCGTGTTAGGCTGTTGACTCACCCTGCTGACTCACCCTGCAGCGTGTTAGGCTGTTGACTCACCCTGCGGCGTGTTAGGCTGTTGACTCACCCTGCGGCGTGTTAGGCTGTTGACTCACCCTGCGGCGTGTTAGGCTGTTGACTCACCCTGCGGCGTGTTAGGCTGTTGACTCACCCTGCAGCGTGTTAGGCTGTTGACTCACCCTGCTGACTCACCCTGCAGCATGTTAGGCTGTTGACTCACCCTGCGGCGTGTTAGGCTGTTGACTCACCCTGCGGCGTGTTAGGCTGTTTACTCACCCTGCGGCGTGTTAGGCTGTTGACTCACCCTGCGGCGTGTTAGGCTGTTGACTCACCCTGTGGCGTGTTAGGCTGTTGACTCACCCTGCAGCGTGTTAGGCTGTTGACTCACCCTGCAGCGTGTTAGGCTGTTGACTCACCCTGCAGCGTGTTAGGCTGTTGACTCACCCTGCAGCGTGTTAGGCTGTTGACTCACCCTGCAGCGTGTTAGGCTGTTGACTCACCCTGCAGCGTGTTAGGCTGTTGACTCACCCTGCAGCGTGTTAGGCTGTTGACTCACCCTGCAGCGTGTTAGGCTGTTGACTCACCCTGCAGCGTGTTAGGCTGTTGACTCACCCTGTAGCGTGTTAGGCTGTTGACTCACCCTGCAGCGTGTTAGGCTGTTGACTCACCCTGCTGACTCACCCTGCAGCGTGTTAGGCTGTTGACTCACCCTGTTGACTCACCCTGCAGCGTGTTAGGCTGTTGACTCACCCTGCAGCGTGTTAGGCTGTTGACTCACCCTGCAGCGTGTTAGGCTGTTGACTCACCCTGCAGCGTGTTAGGCTGTTGACTCACCCTGCAGCGTGTTAGGCTGTTGACTCACCCTGCAGCGTGTTAGGCTGTTGACTCACCCTGTAGCGTGTTAGGCTGCTGACTCACCCTGCAGCGTGTTAGGCTGTTGACTCACCCTGCAGCGTGTTAGGCTGTTGACTCACCCTGCAGCGTGTTAGGCTGTTGACTCACCCTGCAGCGTGTTAGGCTGTTGACTCACCCTGTAGCGTGTTAGGCTGTTGACTAACCCTGCTGACTCACCCTGCAGCGTGTTAGGCTGTTGACTCACCCTGTTGACTCACCCTGCAGCGTGTTAGGCTGTTGACTCACCCTGTAGCGTGTTAGGCTGTTGACTAACCCTGCTGACTCACCCTGTAGCGTGTTAGGCTGCTGACTCACCCTGCAGCGTGTTAGGCTGTTGACTCACCCTGCAGCGTGTTAGGCTGTTGACTCACCCTGCAGCGTGTTAGGCTGTTGACTCACCCTGCAGCGTGTTAGGCTGTTGACTCACCCTGCAGCGTGTTAGGCTGTTGACCTACCCTGCAGCGTGTTAGGCTGTTGACTCACCCTGCAGCGTGTTAGGCTGTTGACTCACCCTGCAGCGTGTTAGGCTGTTGACTCACCCTGCAGTGTGTTAGGCTGTTGACTCACCCTGCAGCGTGTTTGGCTGTTGACTCACCCTGCTGACTCACCCTGCAGTGTGTTAGGCTGTTGACTCACCCTGCAGCGTGTTAGGCTGTTGACTCACCCTGCTGACTCACCCTGCAGCGTGTTAGGCTGTTGACTCACCCTGCAGCATGTTAGGCTGTTGACTCACCCTGCGGCGTGTTAGGCTGTTGACTCACCCTGCGGCGTGTTAGGCTGTTTACTCACCCTGCGGCGTGTTAGGCTGTTGACTCACCCTGCGGCGTGTTAGGCTGTTGACTCACCCTGTGGCGTGTTAGGCTGTTGACTCACCCTGCAGCGTGTTAGGCTGTTGACTCACCCTGCAGCGTGTTAGGCTGTTGACTCACCCTGCAGCGTGTTAGGCTGTTGACTCACCCTGCAGCGTGTTAGGCTGTTGACTCACCCTGCAGCGTGTTAGGCTGTTGACTCACCCTGCAGCGTGTTAGGCTGTTGACTCACCCTGCAGCGTGTTAGGCTGTTGACTCACCCTGTAGCGTGTTAGGCTGTTGACTCACCCTGCAGCGTGTTAGGCTGTTGACTCACCCTGCTGACTCACCCTGCAGCGTGTTAGGCTGTTGACTCACCCTGTTGACTCACCCTGCAGCGTGTTAGGCTGTTGACTCACCCTGCAGCGTGTTAGGCTGTTGACTCACCCTGCAGCGTGTTAGGCTGTTGACTCACCCTGCAGCGTGTTAGGCTGTTGACTCACCCTGCAGCGTGTTAGGCTGTTGACTCACCCTGCAGCGTGTTAGGCTGTTGACTCACCCTGCAGCGTGTTAGGCTGTTGACTCACCCTGCAGCGTGTTAGGCTGTTTACTCACCCTGCAGCGTGTTAGGCTGTTGACTAACCCTGCTGACTCACCCTGTAGCGTGTTAGGCTGTTGACTCACCCTGTAGCATCAGCTGCTTGAGGACCTCCTGCATCCTCTTCAGAACAGGAACTGACACCTGGAACTTAACCTGGTCCTGCTTAGAGGTACGGCACTGCCCAAACAGACCGTCTGCAATACACAACAGAACATATCAACACAGTTACTAGACACACACACACAAATAGACAGACACAGTGCCCGAAGAGACGGTCTGGAACATGTACACACAGCAGGACACATCAACACACACACACACACACACACACACACACACACACACACACACACACACACACACACACACACACACACACACACACACACACACACACACACACACACACACACACACACACACACACACACACACACACACACACACACACACAGCTTCTACATCCTGGAGGGGGAAATCAATCATTTCCAGGCCCAGGGACATGTACTAGTCTGTGTTGACCTAAATGCCAGAACTGGACAAGAACCTGACGCCCTCAGCACACAGGGGGACAAACGCCAACCTGGAGGTGACAGCATTCCCTCCCCCATATGACCCCCTAGGCACAACTATGACAACATGCCCAACAAAAACAGGTCACAACTCCTGCAGCTCTGTCGCGTGTTAGGTATGTACATAGTTAATGGTAGGCTTCAAGGTGGACTCCTATGGTAGGTACACCTGTAGCTCATCTCTTGGCAGTAGTACTGTAGACTACTTTATCACTGACCTCAAACCCAGAGTCTCTCAGAGCGTTCACAGTCAGCCCACTGACACCCCTATCAGATCACAGTGAAATCACAGTCTACTTGAATTCAATCCCTTTTAGACAACTTCCTGGACTAAACGTTCCACTGTAATAGTGAAGGTGTAAATTTGACCTCTCACCTAACCCATCAAATCTAAAAATCTCAAATAGAAAACTGAAGAAAATTAACAAGAATGACAAATGGTTTGATGAAGAACACAAAACTCTAAGAAAGAAATTGAGAAACCTGTCCAACCAAAAACACAGAGACCCGGAAAACCTGAGTCTACGCCTTCACTATGGTGAATCACTAAAACAATACAGAAATACACTATGGAAAAAGAAGGAACAGCACGTCAGAATTCAGCTCAATGTAATCCAAGACTCTAACCACTTCTGGGAACATTGGAAAACACTAAACAAACAACAACACAAAGAACTAGCCATCCAAAATGGAGATGTCTGGGTAAACCACTTCTCCAACCTTTTTGGCTCTATAACAAAGAACAAACAGCAAAAACATATACATGATCAAATACAAATCTTAGAATCAACTATTAAAGACCAGAACCCACTGGATTCTCCAATTAACTTGAATGAATTACAGGACAAAATAAAACCCTCCAACCCAAAAAGGCCTGTGGTGTTGATGGCATCCCTCAATGAAATGATCAAATATACAGACCACAAATTCCAATTGGCTATACTTAAACTGATTAACATCATCCTCAGCTCTGGCATCTTCCCCAATATTTGGAACCAAGGACTGATCACCCCAATCCACAAAAATGGAGACAAATTAGACCCCAATAACTACCGTGGGATAATGCGTCAACAGCAACCTTGGGGAAATCCTCTGCATTATCATTAACAGCAGACTCGTACATTTCCTCAGTGAAAACAATGTACTGAGCAAATGTCAAATTGGCTTTTTACCAAATTATCGTACGACAGACCATGTATTCACCCTGCACACCCTTATTGACAAACAAACAAACCAAAACAAAATAAAAGTTTTCTCATGCTTTGTTGATTTCAAAAAAGCCTTTGACTCAATTTGGCATGATGGTCTGGTATAAAAATTGATGGAAAGTGGTGTTGGGGGAAAACATACAACATTATAAAATCCATGGATACAAACAACAAGTGTGCTTTTAAATTAGGCAAAAAACATACACATTTCTTCCCACAGGGCCATGGGGTGAGACAGGGATGCAGCTTAAGCCTCACCCTCTTTAAAATATATATTAACGAATTGGCGCGGGCACTAGAAAAGTCTGCAGCACCCGGCCTCACCCTGCTAGAATCTGAAGTCAAATGTCTACTGTTTGCTGATGATCTGGTGCTTTTGTCACCAACCAAGGAGGGTCTACAGCAGCACCTAGATCTTCTGCACAGATTGTGCCAGACCTAGGCCCTGACAGTAAATCTCAGTAAGACCAAAATAATGCTGTTCCAGAAAAAGTCCAGTCGCCAGGACCACAAATACAAATTCCATCTAGACACCGTTGCCCTAGAGCACACAAAAAAACTATATATACCTTGGCCTAAACATCAACACCACAGGTAACTTCCACAAAGCTGTGAATGATCTGAGAGACAAGGCAAGAAGGGCATTCTATGCCTTCAAAAGGAACATAAAATTCGACATACCAATTAGGATCTGGCTAAAAATACTTGAATCAGCTATAGAACCCATTGCCATTTATGGTTGTGAGGTCTGGGGTCCGCTCACCAACCAAAAATTCACAACATGGGACAAACACCAAATTGAGACTCCGCATGCAGAATTATGCAAAAATACCCTCTGTGTACAATGTAGAACACCAAATAATGCATGCAGAGAAGAATTAGGCCGATACCTGCTAGTTAGCAAAATCCAGAAAAGAGCCATTACATTTTACAACCACCTAAAAGGAAGCGATTCCCAAACCTTCCATAACAAAGCCATCACCTACAGAGAGATGAACCTGGAGAAGAGTCCCTTAAGCAGGCTGGTCCTGGGGCTCTGTTCACAAACACAAACACATCCCACAGAGCCCCAGGACAGCAACACAATTAGACCCAACCAAATCATGAGAAAACAAAAAGATAATTACTTGACACATTGGAAATTATTAACAAAAAAACAGAGCAAACTAGAATGTTATTTGGCCCTAAACAGAGGGTACACAGTGGCAGAATACCTGACCACTGTGACTGACCCAAACTTAAGGAAAGCTTTTACTATGTACAGACTCAGTGAGCATAGCCTTGCTATTGAGAAAGGTCGCCGTAGGCAGACCTGGCTCTCAAGAGAAGACAGGCTATGTGCACACTGCCCACAAAATGAGGTGGAAACTGAGCTGCACTTCCTAACCTCCTGCCAAATGTATGACCATATTAGAGACACATATTTCCCTCAGATTACACAGATCCACAAAACCTTTGAAAACAAACCCGATTTTAATAAACTCGCATATCTACTGGGTGAAATACCCCAGTGTGCCATCACAGCAGCAAGATTTGTGACCTGTTGCCACAAGAAAAGGTCAACCAGTGAAGAACAAACACCATTGTAAATACAACCCATATTTATGTTTATTTATTTTCCCTTGTGTACTTTAACCATTTGTACATCATTACAACACTGTATATAGACACAATATGACATTTGTAATGCCTTAATTCTTTTGGAACTTCTTTGTGTGTAATGTTTATTGTTTATTTCACTTTTATATATTATCTACTTCACTTGCTTTTGCAATGTTAACATATGTTTCCCATGCCAATAAAGCATTGTGAATTGAATGGAATTGGAAGGGAGAGAGAGATACCCACTCTGACTCTGACTCATAACTGAGTCATAACTGAATGAAAATTATACTGCGGTGAACCCAGCTCTCTATCCCTCTCTGATTCACAAGGGTTGGGATAAATGTGGAGGACAAATTTCAGTTGAATGCATCCTCTCACTTCCATAGTGAACTCAGCCCTCTCTCTCCTCTCTCCTCCAAAGTGAACTCAGCCCTCTCTCTCCTCTCCTCCATAGTGAACTCAGCCCTCTCTCTCCTCTCTCCTCCATAGTGAACTCAGCCCTCTCTCTCCTCCATAGTGAACTCAGCCCTCTCTCTCCTCTCTCCTCCATAGTGAACTCAGCCCTCTCTCTCTCTCCTCCATAGTGAACTCAGCCCTCTCTCTCCTCTCTCCTCCATAGTGAACTCAGCCCCCTCTCTCTCTCCTCCATAGTGAACTCAGCCCTCTCTCTCCTCTCTCCTCCATAGTGAACTCAGCCCCCTCTCTCTCTCCTCCATAGTGAACTCAGCCCTCTCTCTCCTCTCTCCTCCATAGTGAACTCAGCCCTCTCTCTCTCTCCTCCATAGTGAACTCAGCCCTCTCTCTCTCTCCTCCATAGTGAACTCAGCCCTCTCTCTCTCCTCCATAGTGAACTCAGCCCCCTCTCTCTCTCCTCCATAGTGAACTCAGCCCTCTCTCTCCTCTCTCCTCCATAGTGAACTCAGCCCTCTCTCTCCTCTCTCCTCCATAGTGAACTCAGCCCCTCTCTCTCCTCTCTCCTCCATAGTGAACTCAGCCCCCTCTCTCTCTCCTCCACAGTGAACTCAGCCCTCTCTCTCTCTCCTCCATAGTGAACTCAGCCCTCTCTCTCCTCTCTCCTCCATAGTGAACTCAGCCCTCTCTCTCTCCTCCATAGTGAACTCAGCCCCTCTCTCTCCTCTCTCCTCCATAGTGAACTCAGCCCCCTCTCTCTCTCCTCCATAGTGAACTCAGCCCCCTCTCTCCTCTCTCCTCCATAGTGAACTCAGCCCTCTCTCTCTCTCCTCCATAGTGAACTCAGCCCTCTCTCTCCTCTCTCCTCCATAGTGAACTCAGCCCCCTCTCCTCTCCTCCATAGTGAACTCAGCCCTCTCTCTCCTCTCTCCTCCATAGTGAACTCAGCCCCCTCTCTCTCTCCTCCATAGTGAACTCAGCCCTCTCTCTCCTCTCTCCTCCATAGTGAACTCAGCCCTCTCTCTCCTCTCTCCTCCATAGTGAACTCAGCCCTCTCTCTCCTCTCTCCTCCATAGTGAACTCAGCCCCCTCTCTCTCTCCTCCATAGTGAACTCAGCCCTCTCTCTCTCTCCTCCATAGTGAACTCAGCCCTCTCTCTCCTCTCTCCTCCATAGTGAACTCAGCCCTCTCTCTCTCCTCCATAGTGAACTCAGCCCTCTCTCTCCTCTCTCCTCCATAGTGAACTCAGCCCCCTCTCTCTCTCCTCCATAGTGAACTCAGCCCTCTCTCTCCTCTCTCCTCCATAGTGAACTCAGCCCTCTCTCTCTCTCCTCCATAGTGAACTCAGCCCTCTCTCTCCTCTCTCCTCCATAGTGAACTCAGCCCCCTCTCCTCTCCTCCATAGTGAACTCAGCCCTCTCTCTCCTCTCTCCTCCATAGTGAACTCAGCCCCCTCTCTCTCTCCTCCATAGTGAACTCAGCCCTCTCTCTCCTCTCTCCTCCATAGTGAACTCAGTCCTCTCCTCTCTTCTCCATAGTGAACTCAGCCCTCTCTCTCTCTCCTCCATAGTGAACTCAGCCCTCTCTCTCCTCTCTCCTCCATAGTGAACTCAGCCCTCTCTCTCCTCTCTCCTCCATAGTGAACTCAGCCCTCTCTCTCTCTCTCCTCCATAGTGAACTCAGCCCTCTCTCTCCTCTCTCCTCCATAGTGAACTCAGCCCTCTCTCTCCTCTCTCCTCCATAGTGAACTCAGCCCTCTCTCTCCTCTCTCCTCCATAGTGAACTCAGCCCCCTCTCTCTCTCTCCTCCATAGTGAACTAAGCCCTCTCTCTCTCCTCCATAGTGAACTCAGCCCTCTCTCTCCTCTCTCCTCCATAGTGAACTCAGCCCTCTCTCTCTCTCCTCCATAGTGAACTCAGCCCTCTCTCTCCTCTCTCCTCCATAGTGAACTCAGCCCTCTCTCTCTTTCCTCCATAGTGAACTCAGCCCTCTCTCTCTCCTCCATAGTGAACTCAGCCCTCTCTCTCTCTCCTCCATAGTGAACTCAGCCCTCTCTCTCTCTCTTTCATAGTGAACTCAGCCCTCTCTCTCTCTCCTCCATAGTGAACTCAGCCCTCTCTCTCTCTCTCTCTTTCATAGTGAACTCAGCCCTCTCTCTCTCTCCTCCATAGTGAACTCAGCCCTCTCTCTCTCTCTTTCATAGTGAACTCAGCCCTCTCTCTCTCTCCTCCATAGTGAATGCAGCCCTCTCTCTCTCTCTTTCATAGTGAACTCAGCCCTCTCTCTCCACTCTCCTCCAGAGTAAACTCAGCTGTCTCTCTCTCTCCATGAAAAAGACATGAGTCACTTTTATTAATAGGACTGGAGGACAGAGGGAATGGGGGATAGAGGGGTGAAGGGATGAGGGAATGGAGGGAATGGGGGAACAGAAGGATGAAGGGATGAGGGGATGGAGGGATGGGGGAATAGAGGGATGAAGGGATGGAGGGATGGAGATGGAGGGAATGGTGGAATAGAGGGATGAAGGGATGAGGGGATGGAGGGATGGGGGAATAGAGGGATGAAGGGATGAAGGGATGGAGGGATGGAGATGGAGGGAATGGTGGAATAGAGGGATGAAGGGATGAGGGGATGGAGGGAATGGGAGAATAGAAGGATGAAGGGATGAGGGGATGGAGGGAATGGTGGAATAGAGGGATGAGGGGATGGAGGGAATGGGAGAATAGAAGGATGAAGGGATGAGGGGATGGAGGGAATGGGAGAATAGAAGGATGAAGGGATGGAGATGGAGGGAATGGGAGAATAGAAGGATGAAGGGATGGAGATGGAGGGAATGGTGGAATAGATGGATGAAGGGATGAGGGATGGAGGGATGGGGGAATAGAGGGATGAAGGGATGAAGGGATGGAGATGGAGGGAATGGTGGAATAGAGGGATAAAGGGATGAGGGATTGGGTGATGAAGAGGTGAAGGGGGTATGATGGAGACTGATACCTCATTTTATTGATCCCCAATCCTTAGGTAAAGCTGTACAGTGCAACGTGAATGTCAATACACACAATAGGCTGACTGGGGAGGTGATTTCACACAGTCACAGTCCCGCGATAAGAGCTAAGACGTTAATATTAGTGTAAACTCTTCACAGTTGTGTTATTGGGTACAGTGATTCCACATTTCATTGTTTCACATTGTTTAGCAATATCTAGTCTAAATATGGCATGATTCCACTAATTGTATCCATTTGCATCACTTTCAAAGAGGGACTTTTATTTAGAAGGCGAACCGCACAGTCCACTATTGTGGCTAATCCTAGCTAAATTTGGCTACTTGAAAACTATGTCGCAGGTAAAAATGTATTGGTCAGAGTGTTGCAGGTAAAAATGTATTGGTCAGAGGGTTGCAGGTGAAAAATGTATTGGTCAGAGGGTTGCAGGTAAAAATGTATTGGTCAGAGGGTTGCAGGTGAAAAATGTATTGGTCAGAGGGTTGCAGGTAAAAATGTATTGGTCGGAGGGTTGCAGGTAAAAATGTATTGGTCGAGGGTTGCAGGTAAAAATGTATTGGTCGAGGGTTGCAGGTAAAAATGTATTGGTCAGAGGGTTGCAGGTGAAAATATATTGGTCGAGGGTTGCAGGTAAAAATGTATTGGTCGAGGGTTGCAGGTAAAAATGTATTGGTCGAGGGTTGCAGGTAAAAATGTATTGGTCGAGGGTTGCAGGTAAAAATATATTGGTCGAGGGTTGCAGGTGAAAAATGTATTGGTCGAGGGTTGCAGGTTAAAATGTATTGGTCGAGGGTTGCAGGTAAAAAGGTATTGGTCAGAGGGTTGCAGGTGAAAATGTATTGGTCAGAGGGTTGCAGGTAAAAATGTATTGGTCGAGGGTTGCAGGTAAAAATGTATTGGTCGGAGGGTTGCAGGTGAAAATGTATTGGTCGAGGGTTGCAGGTGAAAATGTATTGGTCACAGGGTTGCAGGTGAAAATGTATTGGTCGAGGGTTGCAGGTAAAAATGTATTGGTCGAGGGTTGCAGTTGAAAATGTATTGGTCGAGGGTTGCAGGTGAAAATGTATTGGTCGAGGGTAGCAGGTGAAAATGTATTGGTCGAGGGTTGCAGGTAAAAATGTATTCGTCGGAGGGTTCCAGGTGAAAATGTATTGGTCGAGGATTGCAGGTGAAAATGTATTGGTCGAGGGTTGCAGGTGAAAATGTATTGGTGGGGGGTTGCAGGTGAAAAATGTATTGGTCGAGGGTTGCCTGTAAAATGTATTGGTCGGAGGGTTGCAGGTGAAAATGTATTGGTCGGAGGGTTGCAGGTAAAAATGTATTTGTGGGGGGTTGCAGGTGAAAATGTATTGGTCGGAGGGTTGCAGGTAAAAATGTATTGGTCAAGGGTTGCAGGTGAAAATGTATTGGTCGAGGGTTGCAGGTGAAAAAATGTATTGGTCGGAGGGTTGCAGGTGAAAATGTATTGGTCGGAGGGTTGCAGGTAAAAATGTATTGGTCGAGGGTTGCAGGTAAAAATGTATTGGTCGGGGGTTGCAGGTGAAAATGTATTGGTTGATGGTTGCAGGTGAAAATGTATTGGTCGAGGGTTGCAGGTGAAAATGTATTGGTCGAGGGTTGCAGGTAAAAATGTATTGGTCGAGGGTTGCAGGTAAAAATGTATTGGTTGATGGTTGCAGGTGAAAATGTATTGGTTGGAGGGTTGCAGGTAAAAATGTATTGGTGGGGGGTTGCAGGTAAAAATGTATTGGTTGGAGGGTTGCAGGTAAAAATGTATTGGTTGGGGGGTTGCAGGTAAAAATGTATTGGTTGGAGGGTTGCAGGTAAAAATGTATTGGTGGGGGGTTGCAGGTAAAAATGTATTGGTTGGAGGGTTGCAGGTAAAAATGTATTGGTGGGGGGTTGCAGGTAAAAATGTATTGGTTGGAGGGTTGCAGGTAAAAATGTATTGGTGGGGGGTTGCAGGTAAAAATGTATTGGTTGGAGGGTTGCAGGTAAAAATGTATTGGTTGGAGGGTTGCAGGTAAAAATGTATTGGTCGAGGGTTGCAGGTAAAAATGTATTGGTGGGGGGTTGCAGGTGAAAATGTATTGGTTGGAGGGTTGCAGGTTTTTGGCCTCCTTATTTGCACCGCGGCCACCATTTTTCTTAAAATTTATATTTTACCTGCTGCTGACTGTCAGGCACTGAGGAGGCTGTTACTGAGTGACAGGATACCTGACCACTGTGACTGACCCAAACCTAAGGAAAGCTTTGACTATGTACATACTCAATGAGCTATTGAGAGAGGCTGCCATAGGCAGACCTGGCTCTCAAGAGAAGACAGGATATGTACACACGGCCTACAAAATGAGGTGGAAACTGAGCTGCACTTCCTAACCTCTTGCCAAACCTATGACCATATTAGAGACACATATTAATAGATAACGGGCGACAAAGCACAGGAAACGACTAATGCGATCTAGAGCACATTAGATACATTTGCTAAGAGGTTGTTTAAACTGCATTCTAATGTCGACTTGGCTTATGGAATACCATATCAAGCGAAGGGTTTTTACGCATGCTCAGTGGAAACTTGAAATGGAAGTTATGGGAACTCCTTGCCTTGTTATAGTTTCACATCCTGACCAGTATAAGGGGTTATTTGTTATTGTAGTTTGGTCAGGACGTGGCAGGGGGGTATTTTGTTTATGTGATTTGGGGTGGTGGTTTATTTAGTAGGGTGTTTGATTTATTATTCCAGGTTTTTGGGGTTATGTTCTAGTTTTGTATTTCTATGTGGTCTCTAGTCTTTTGTATTTCTATGTCTAGTTTATTGGGGCTGGACTCTCAATTGGAGGCAGGTGTTTTCTAGTTGCCTCTGATTGAGAGTCCTATATATAGGTATGTGTTTGGTTAAGTGTTTGTGGGAGATTGTTTCTTGTTTTGCCTGTGTGAGCATGACAAGACTGTTTTGTTGTTCGTGCGTTCTTCATTTTGTTATTTTGGTGTTCTCTTTATTTTAAAATAAATACAAGATGAGCATCCACATTCCTGCTGCGTTTTGGTCCTCCATTCCCGACGACAACCATTACATATAGGCTATTTATTAAATCAGTTTTTCAGCTCCAGGTAGGCTAACAGTCAGTCAGATTAAGCTACAGGTAAAAATACAAAAAAACACTGGCTGTTGTTGACAAACACAGGCCTATTCAGTTCATATCCAATATAATTATTAATATTTGATTCAGTGATTGAAATTACGACCCCCATCCTCAGTAGCTTATTGCAGCAGGGTGAAAGAAGCACTTCTTATCTCGAATTCGCCTCGCTATTCATTTGAAATAAATTAGTCTGTTCAATTTAACTAAACAAACTGCTATAAGGGTTTATTTTACATCGCATACATCTTGCCTAGGTTATTGTAGGCTATCTGAAATGAGATGTACAGAAAAACGGTGCCGAAGAAGCACATTAAGGTCCTGGAGTGGCCTAGCCAGTCTCCAGACCTTAATCCCATAGAAAATCTGTGGAGGGAGCTGAAGGTTCGAGTTGCCAAACGTCAGCCTCGAAACCTTAATGACTTGGAGAAGATCTGCAAAGAGGAGTGGGACAAAATCCCTCCTGAGATGTGTGCAAACCTGGTGGCCAACTACAAGAAACGTCTGACCTCTGTGATTGCCAACAAGGGTTTTGCCACCAAGTACTAAGTCATGTTTTGCAGAGGGGTCAAATACTTATTTCCCTCATTAAAATGCAAATCAATTTATAACATTTTTGACATGCGTTTTTCTGGATTTTGTTGTTGTTATTCTGTCTCTCACTGTTCAAATAAACCATTAAAATTATAGACTGATCATTTCTTTGTAAGTGGGCAAACGTACAAAATCAGCAGGGGATCAAATCCTTTTTTCCCTCACTGTAGGCCTATCATAGTCTATAGGCTACCTACATCTAGCAAACCAAACCATGGCAAAATGTAAATACAATCATAAACCCTGATTTTAGTTAGTAGGCCTAGTCTATGCCTATATGTATATATTACCTCGTCTAACCCCTGCAGATTGACTCAGTACCCGTAGCCCCAGTATATAACTTCATTACTGTTATTTTATTGTGTAACTGTTTTTTTTACTTTCATTTATTTAGTAAATATTTTCTTAACTTCTATTTTCTTAAAATTGCCATCGTGGTATTATTGTAAACACATCGTGGTATTATTGTAAACACATCGTGGTATTATTGTCAACACATCGTAGTATTATTGTAAACACATCGTGGTATTATTGTCAACACATCGTGGTATTATTGTCAACACATCGTGGTATTATTGTCAACACATCGTGGTATTATTGTAAACACATCGTGGTATTATTGTAAACACATCGTGGTATTATTGTCAACACATCGTGGTATTATTGTAAACACATCGTGGTATTATTGTCAACACATCGTGGTATTATTGTCAACACATCGTGGTATTATTGTAAACACATCGTGGTATTATTGTCAACACATCGTGGTAGTATTGTAAACACATCATGATATTATTGTAAACACATCGTGATATTATTGTAAACACATCGTGGTAGTATTGTAAACACATCGTGGTAGTATTGTAAACACATCGTGGTATTATTGTCAACACATCGTGGTAGTATTGTAAACACATCGTGATATTATTGTCAACACATCGTGGTAGTATTGTAAACACATCATGATATTATTGTAAACACATCATGGTATTATTGTAAACACATCGTGGTATTATTGTAAACACATCGTGGTATTATTGTCAACACATCGTGGTAGTATTGTAAACACATCGTGGTATTATTGTAAACACATCGTGGTATTATTGTAAACACATCGTGGTATTATTGTCAACACATCGTGGTATTATTGTAAACACATCATGGTATTATTGTAAACACATCGTGGTATTATTGTAAACACATCGTGGTAGTATTGTAAACACATCGTGGTAGTATTGTAAACACATCGTGATATTATTGTCAACACATCGTGGTATTATTGTAAACACATCGTGGTATTATTGTCAACACATCGTGGTATTATTGTAAACACATCATGGTATTATTGTAAACACATCGTGGTATTATTGTAAACACATCGTGGTAGTATTGTAAACACATCGTGGTAGTATTGTAAACACATCGTGGTAGTATTGTAAACACATCGTGATATTATTGTCAACACATCGTGGTATTATTGTAAACACATCGTGGTATTATTGTCAACACATCGTGGTATTATTGTAAACACATCATGGTATTATTGTAAACACATCGTGGTATTATTGTAAACACATCGTGGTATTATTGTCAACACATCGTGGTATTATTGTAAACACATCGTGGTATTATTGTAAACACATCATGGTATTATTGTAAACACATCGTGGTATTATTGTAAACACATCGTGGTATTATTGTCAACACATCGTGGTAGTATTGTAAACACATCGTGATATTATTGTAAACACATCGTGGTATTATTGTAAACACATCGTTTTTATTATTGTAAACACATCGTGGTATTATTGTAAACACATTGTGGTATTATTGTAAACACATCGTTTTTATTATTGTAAACACATCGTGGTATTATTGTAAACACATCGTGGTATTTTTCTTATTTTGTCATTTTACTTTGACAGTGCTACTGATCGTAGTGGTGGCACTTGGCTTTTTGACAGACAAAGACCCAAACAGCATTTCACATCAGGAGGAGATGAGAGAGAGGAAGGAGGAGATGAGAGAGGGGAAGGAAGAGATGAGAGAGAAAGAGAGAGGAAGGAGGAAATGAGAGAGAAGAAGGAGGAGATGAGAGAGAGGAAGGAGGAGATGAGAGAGAGGAAGGATAAGAGAGAGAGAGAGAGAGAGAGGAAGGAAGCAAGGACGGAAGGAAGGAGATGAGAGAGGGGAAGGAAGAGATGAGAGAGAAAGAGAGAGAGAGGAAGGAGGAAATGAGAGAGAAGAAGGATAAGATGAGAAAGAGAGAGCGAGAGAGAGAAGGAAAGAAGCAAGGACGGACAGAAGGAAGAGATGAGAGAGAAAGAGAGAGGAAGGAGGAAATGAGAGAGAAGAAGGAGGAGATGATAGAGAGGAAGGAGGAGATGAGAGAGAGGAAGGAGGAGATGAGAGAGAAGAAGGATAAGATGAGAAAGAGAGAGAGAGAGAGAGAGGGGGGGGGAAGGAAGGAAGCAAGGACGGACGGAAGGAAGGAGATGAGAGAGGGAAAGGAGGAGACGAGAAAGGAAGGAGGAGATAAGAGAGAGGAAGGAGGAGATGACAGAGAGGAAGGAGATGAGAGCGGGGAAGGAGTAGATGACAGAGAAAAAGAGAAGAAGGAAGGATGAGATGAGAAAGAGAGTGGAAAGAGGAGATGAGAGAAGGAGGGAGAGAGGAAGGAGGAGATGAGAGAGAGGAAGGAGGAGAGAGAGAAGAAGGAGGAGAGAGAGAGGAAGGAGGAGAGAGAGAGGGATGAGAAAAGAAGAGTGAGTGTGTACATATGTGTGGAGGAGTAGTGTGTAAGCACTAGTGAGTCATCCTCTTTCTGAGGAGCATAGAGATAAAGAGAGAAGGAGAGAGAGAGAGAGAGGGATTGTGGGGGCGTTGACCCAGCTGCCTAGCTGCTATCAGCCTGATGATTTCACCGTTGCCAGGGAGACGATATGTGGTGTTGAAGAGGAGCATTGATGAGGCTGAGGAGAGGAGAGGAGAGGAGAGGGAGGGAGGGAATGACGAAGGAAAGGGAGTGACGGAGGAGAGGGAGTGACGGAGAGAGTGACGGAGGAGAGGGAGGGAGTGAGGGAGGGAGGAGAGGGAGGGAGGGAATGAGGGAGGGAGTGACGGAAGAGAGGGAGGAGGGAGACGTGGCCTGTGTGTGTCTACCCCTCCCTTATACACCACAACAATAAACACACACACACACACACACACACACACACACACTGAGCCAATCAGCAGAGATATACCCACTAAACAGATCCAAAATATGATTCAACAGTGGTACCTAGCTAGCTAAGAGCATGTGTCTGTGTCTGTGGTACCTAGCTAGCTAAGAGCATGTGTCTGTGTCTGTGGTACCTAGCTAGCTACATAGCTACTATGCCGACAAATTTTTACCCCAATAGCTACCGTGGGATATGCGTCAACAGCAAAGCAGCAGATATACATCCACTCAAAAGATCTAAATATCATTCAACAGTGGTACCTAGCTAGCTAAGGTTATGTGTCTGTGGTACCTAGCTAGCTAAGGTTATGTGTCTGTGGTAACTAGCTAGCTAAGGTTATGTGTCTGTGGTAACTAGCTAGCTAAGGTTATGTGTCTGTGGTACCTAGCTAACTAAGGTTATGTGTCTGTGGTACCTAGCTAGCTAAGGTTATGCGTCTGTGGTACCTAGCTAGCTAAGGTTATGTGTCTGTGATACCTAGCTAGCTAAAGTTATGTGTTTGTGGTAACTAGCTAGCTAAGGTTATGTGTCTGTGGTACCTAGCTAGCTAAGGTTATGTGTTTGTGGTAACTAGCTAGCTAAGGTTATGTGTCTGTGGCAACTAGCTAGCTAAAGTTACGTGTTTGTGGTAACTAGCTAGCTAAGGTTATGTGTCTGTGGTACCTAGCTAGCTAAGGTTATGTGTCTGTGGTACCTAGCTAGCTAAGGTTATGTGTCTGTGGTACCTAGCTATCTAAAGTTATGTGTCTGTGGTACCTAGCTAGCTAAGGTTATGTGTTTGTGGTACCTAGCTTGCTAAGGTTATGTGTCTGTGGTACCTAGCTAGCTAAGGTTATGTGGCTGTGGTACCTAGCTAGCTAAAGTTATGTGCCTGTGGTACCTAGCTAGCTAAGGTTATGTGTTTGTGGTACTTAGCTAGCTAAAGTTATGTGTCTGTGTTACCTAGCTAGCTAAGGTTATGTGTCTGTGGTAACTAGCTAGTTAAAGTTATGTGTTTGTGGTACTTAGCTAGCTAAGGTTATGTGTTTGTGGTAATTAGTTAGCTAAAGTTATGTGTCTGTGGTACTTAGCTAGCTAAAGTTATGTGTCTGTGTTACCTAGCTAGCTAAAGTTATGTGTTTGTGGTACCTAGCTAGCTAAAGTTATGTGTCTATGGTACCTAGTTAGCTAAATGTATGCGTCTGTGGTACCTAGCTAGCTAAGGTTATATGTCTGTGTCTGTGGTATCTAGCTAGCTACATAATTACTATGCATCAATGAATAAGACTGCACCAATACATCATACATAACATACACCCACGCATCATAACACTGATTAAAATCCATTACACTCAGTCAACAGCTACGTAGCTGCCGTGATGATAGGACAAATAAACCAACAGCTACGTAGCTGCTGTGCGGATAGGACAAATAAACCAACAGCTACGTAGCTGCCGTGATGATAGGACAAATAAACCAACAGCTACGTAGCTGCCGTGATGATAGGACAAATAAACCAACAGTTACGTAGCTGCTGTGAGGATAGGACAAATAAACCAACAGCTACGTAGCTGCTGTGAGGATAGGACAAATAAACCAACAGTTACGTAGCTGCTGTGAGGATAGGACAAATAAACCAACAGCTACGTAGCTGCTGTGAGGATAGGACAAATAAACCAACAGTTACGTAGCTGCTGTGAGGATAGGACAAATAAACCAACAGCTACGTAGCTGCTGTGAGGATAGGACAAATAAACCAACAGCTACGTAGCTGCTGTGAGGATAGGACAAATAAACCAACAGCTACGTAGCTGCTGTGAGGATAGGACAAATAAACCAACAGCTACGTAGCTGCTGTGATGATAGGACAAATAAACCAACAGATACGTAGCTGCTGTGAGGATAGGACAAATAAACCAACAGTTATGTAGCTGCTGTGAGGATAGGACAAATAAACCAACAGCTACGTAGCTGCTGTGAGGATAGGACAAATAAACCAACAGCTACGTAGCTGCCGTGATGATAGGACAAATAAACCAACAGCTACTTAGCTGCCGTGATGATAGGACAAATAAACCAACAGCTACGTAGCTGCTGTGAGGATAGGACAAATAAACCAACAGCTACGTAGCTGCTGTGAGGATAGGACAAATAAACCAACAGCTACGTAGCTGCTGTGAGGATAGGACAAATAAACCAACAGCTACGTAGCTGCTGTGAGGATAGGACAAATAAACCAACAGTTACGTAGCTGCTGTGAGGATAGGACAAATAAACCAACAGCTACGTAGCTGCTGTGAGGATAGGACAAATAAACCAACAGCTACGTAGCTGCTGTGAGGAAGGACAAATAAACCAACAGCTACGTAGCTGCTGTGAGGATAGGACAAATAAACCAACAGCTACGTAGCTGCTGTGATGATAGGACAAATAAACCAACAGATACGTAGCTGCTGTGAGGATAGGACAAATAAACCAACAGTTATGTAGCTGCTGTGAGGATAGGACAAATAAACCAACAGCTACGTAGCTGCTGTGAGGATAGGACAAATAAACCAACAGCTACGTAGCTGCCATGATGATAGGACAAATAAACCAACAGCTACTTAGCTGCCGTGATGATAGGACAAATAAACCAACAGCTACGTAGCTGCTGTGAGGATAGGACAAATAAACCAACAGCTACGTAGCTGCTGTGAGGATAGGACAAATAAACCAACAGCTACGTAGCTGTTGTCGGCTTCACACCAACTCTGCAATTTTGTGTTTTTTTGGTACATAATGTCATTTCCTAAAAAAGCTTCTGGGCATCAGAACAGCGATCAATAATGTCGATTTGGAGGAAGATTTCTACTTCAACGAGTCAACTTCTCTGGATGTTATGCCAGTGGTGAAAAGATCTATGATTCGCCAGATCAGAGGCAGTAGGGATGACCAGGGATAAATTGGTCTGTTTTCCTGTCAAAATGTAACGAGTACTTTTGGGTGTCAGGGAAAATGTCTAGAGTAAAAAGTACATTATTTACTTTAGGAATGTAGTGAAGTAAAAAATAAAAGTTGTCATAAATATAAATAGTAAAGTAAAGTAAAGATACACCCCCCCAAAAACAACTTAAAGTAGTACTTTTATACCACTGTGTTATGCTTACCACAGACCAGGCTCTATTCCCGGGACTCGAAAGAGGAAGTGTCATCTAGACCTCTATTGTCTTGTCGGCGAACGTGCAATTTACTAGAAGAAGAAATCTAACAACAGGAACTGAATAACTGTAATGTCCTAATGTTTCTCAGAGTCGTGGCTGAATAAGATTTAATATTTTAGCAGACGGTCTTATCCAGAGCGACTTAAAGTTGTGAGTAACATACATTTTAATACTTTTTTCTTACTGGTCCACCAGGGGAATCTACCAACTGAGTTACACGGTAATAACATGGTCTCAAGTTTTTTGCTCCTCTGAGTTAGAATACCTCATGAATAAGCTGCAGACCATACTATTTACCGAGAGAGCTTTCATCTATATTTTTCGTAGCTGGTGCATGGAAGTCAGGCGCAGGAGAGCAGAGATGAGTGGACAAAGCACTTTACGGAGGCAATCATTTGCACAGAACGCAACCGCGTCACAAAACAAATGCCCAACGAACAAGTGAGGCAGCACAAAGTACAAAAACCCAAGTACAAAGTACAGGCTGCCACAAAGCACGGGTATAAAACCAAACCTGACGTAAACCAGCCGGAAGCGTGCCAACCTCAACAATAAACAATTTCACACACAGACATGGAGGGGGAACAGAGGGTTAAATACACGACAAGTAATGAGGGAAATGAAAACCAGGTGTGTGGGAAAACAAGACAAAACAAATGGAAAATGAAAGGTGGATCGGCGATGGCTAGAAGACCGGTGACGTCGACCGCCGAACGCCGCCCGAACAAGGAGAGGAACCGACTTCGGCGGAAGTCGTGACAGTAGCTGTCTATTTACCACCCCAAACCGATGCTGTCATTAAGACCGCACTCAACGATGGTATGTATATGGCCATAAGCAAACAAGAAAATGCTCATCCAGAAGCAGAGCTCCTAGTGGCCAGGGACTTTAATGCAGGGAAACTAAAGTCAGTTTTACCTCTTTGTTTGTGTCCAGTGACACAAGCATACCAGACGAGCTAAATGCCTTCTAGACTCGCTTTGAGGAAAGCAACACTGAAACATTCATGAGAGCACCAGCAGTTCTGGACGACTGTGTGATCTCGCTCTCCGTAGCGATGTGAGTAGGACCTTTAATAACCTGTTGCGGATAGGGGGCAGTATTTGCACGGCCGGATAAAAAACGTACCCGATTTAATCTGGTTACTACTCCTGCCCAGTAACTAGAATATGCATATAATTGTTTGATTTGGATAGAAAACACCCTAAAGTTTCTAAAACTGTTTGAATGGTGTCTGTGAGTATAACATAACTCATTTGGCAGGCCAAAACCTGAGAAGATTCCAAACAGGAAGCGCTCTCTCTGACTATTTCTTGGCCTTCTTGATCATCTCTATCCAAAACAGGGGATCTCTGGCATAACGTGACATTTTCTAATGCTCCCATAGGCTCTCAGAAGGCGCCAGAACATTGAATGATGACTTTGCAGGCCATGGCTGAAAAACAGTAGCGCATTTGGATAGTGGTCGATCTGAGAACAATGAGACTGGGGCACTCGTGCACGAAAACAACGACTCCCGGTCGGAATATTATCGCTTTTTTACGAGATTGACATGCTTCGAAGTACGGTAATAGAATATTTTGAATTTTTTTGTCACGAAACGCGCCGGGCGCGTCACCCTTCTTTACCCTTCGGATAGTGTCTTGAACGCACGAACAAAACGCCGCTATTTGGATATAACTATGGATTATTTGGAACCAAACCAACATTTGTTATTGAAGTAGAAGTCCTGGGAGTGCATTCTGACAAAGAACAGCAAAGGTAATCAAACTTTTCTAATAGTAAATCTGAGTTTGGTGAGTACCACACTTGGTGGGTGTCAAAATAGCTAGCCTGTGATGGCCGGGCTATCTACTCAGAATATTGCAAAATGTGCTTTCACCGAAAAGCTATTTTAAAATCGGACATAGCGATTGCATAAAGGAGTTCTGTATCTATAATTCTTAAAATAATTGTTATGTTTTTTGTGAACGTTTATCGTGAGTAATTTAGTAAATTCACCGGAAGTGTTCGGTGGGAATGCTAGTCACATGCTAGTCACATGCTAATGTAAAAAGCTGGTTTTTGATATAAATATGAACTTGATTGAACAAAACATGCATGTATTGTATAACATCATGTCCTAGGAGTGTCATCTGATGAAGATCATCAAAGGTTAGTGCTGCATTTAGCTGTGGTTTTGGTTTTTGTGACATTATATGCTAGCTTGAAAAATGGGTGTCTGATTATTTCAGGCTGGGTACTCTGCTGACATAATCTAATGTTTTGCTTTCGTTGTAAAGCCTTTTTGAAATCGGACAGTGTGGTTAGATTAACGAGAATCTTGTCTTTAAAATGGTGTAAAATAG